>NC_133353.1:30119489-30419489 GCF_030506205.2 Paramisgurnus dabryanus
ATACTTGAGCTGTGAGCCGGTTGGTTGTTATGATACTTATCCCGCCCCTCCTCAACTGTGATTGGACGGGCGTGTGAGAACTGACATCAACGAGCGGAGCTTTTCACCCAACCTTGAATCTCTTTCAACTCTCGACACTGAAAACGCCGCGCTTCCATTGTAAACAATTGAAAACTTGCGCCGGCCGCGACCTTAAAGCTTTGGTGTGCACGCCCCCTAAAAGTCCTTTACAAAAATACAAATTTCTCAAAATTTGGTATTTTTGAAAAAACCTACCCATATTTGAGAGGTGATAAAAAGAGAACATCTTTTTTGTTTTAAAGAAAAGGGTCTGTTCGTTTGATATGTTGTATGTTTATATATTTAAAGAAAAACATTTTCTGGAAGGCATTAAACTTTTGTGAAAATCAAAAAAAGGTTAGCGCTACCTGGCAAATTTTTTTTTAAACGCTGATGGGGAAAGAGTTACGTGTATGTATTTATTTGTACATTTATTGAAGTGAAGCATTTCTAACTATTTCAAGTGATAAATAATTTTATGTAGTAAATATACGTAAAAAATATTAAAGCTCCCGTTCTTTCTGTGATTTTGAAGCTTTGATTGTGTTTATAGTTTGCAATATAACATGTATTCATGTTTCAAGTGTAAAAAAACGCTGTATTGTTCCACACAATTTACTTATCTGTATAGCGCTGTTTTCACTGTCCTCAAAACAGTCTGATGTCTTCCTTGTTCTTTGAAGTTCCAACGAGTTCTGATTGTGTAGTTTGTTTAGTGTGTTGTGATTCGATAGCAGCTTAGCTTAGCAGAGCCGTTTGAGCCAAAGCTGGCGACTGACATATTCATGTGGGCGGAGTTTAGTCAAAAAAACATTTTACTGACGTCATTAAAGCAGGAAGTAGAGGGTTGTAGTCCAAACTGGCCGTTCACTGTAGGCTTTGAAAGAGGAATTCTAAGAAAATATAACTCCTGGCAGTGAACTTTGAGCTTTATGATCTTACAGGTATTATTTATGCTATTATAGCAACAGTACACACTAACTAGGGTTTAAAAAAATGGGATCAGGAAGAACGTGACCTTTAAAGGTCCACTGTGTAGATTTTTAGCGGCATCTAGTGATATTGCGAATTGCAACCAATGGCTCAGTCCACAGCTCCCCCTCCCATTTGCAATGCATAGAGAAGCTACAGTAGCCGCCACAGGACAAACATGTTGTTGTCTGAGACAACGTAGTGACAAAAAACGCTCTAGAAAACAGTTTTTCCGTTTACAGCTACTGTAGAAACACGGCGAGCAAAATGGCGACTTCTTTGTAAGTGCCTTCTAAATGTTACACAATGCACCTTTAAATAAAACTACATATTTGGTTAAAATAAAAATCTATAGCAAAACTAGGGGTGGGCAATAAACCGGTAGACATGATTAACTGGTAGAAATTTGTCAACCAGTAGAGATTTTGGACTATCGTCTCTATCAAGGTTACGTGCTCACGTCATGCTCCTGTACGCGTGGTCACTAAAACGTAACGTTTGTACACGTTTTTAAGCACTGCAGTTTAAAACAAGTTATTTTAAGAAATTGAAACACAAACAACACATCTATATGTGTGCTCTCTTTTTGTGTGCGAGGATCGCGCAATTCGTGCAACCGCTGCTCTTTCTGTCTGCGAGGAGTGTGCAAGTCGCGCAACAGCTGCTCATTAAGCTCGTGAGCATTTTTCCCGCTTTATTGGCCTTAAATACATATATGCAACAAAATTCCCGTCTTTGCAAGTATATTCATAAACACGACCATTTAGAGATTGAGAGAAAGTGAACAGCTAACAGAGAAAACGCATGTGTAACTTACGGTCTTTGGTCTTAAAGGGGAAGTTACCTAATTTTGCTCCTGTCTGTCACTCAAACAGCATTAAGAGAAAATCTCTCACTGCTCTTGACTAAATCACTTTTCTACCTTAAATAAAAAATATATACATACATACATAATTATTTATTATCATTCCTTTATCATTGACTGTTTATATTTAGTGAGCTTGAGTTTTGTTTGTTTTTATCTTCTTTTTATGCTTGCATAAGGTTTTTTGTGAGCATTATGAACATTTCAATGGTATTAAATATTTTAATAACAGAAAAACCTTATTAAAACATAAAAAAACTCTACCGTGATACATATCGTTATCATAATATAGAATGAATCCTATCGTGATAGAAGATTTTGGTCATATCGCCCACCCCTAAGCAAAACCATTCGAAAAATACCTTTGGAAATAAAGTTACCCACATACCTGTCACTACCACACATGACTCGATCTCCTGGCTCCTGTTCATGCAGAAGATCACCACGTAATTGGTCTGACTCAGTCTGCCCTCGACCAGTCTGTGAAAGGTGTCTTCTAAAGCTTCCACCAGAGAGGGCGCCGTGTCCAGGACCAGGACTCCATCTCCACATGAGCTGGTGGCAAGCTTGGCCAGCCAGGGGAGCTGGGAGGGAGTGAGCGGCTGAGCTAAACAGGGAAGAGGAGTCGGAAACTGTGGATGGGTCTGCTGGTACTGCCGGATCTCCGTCAGGTGTGACTCGCGCCAGGAGCGCGTGAAGATCTGCTCCAGGTCTTCCATTTGAGGAGCCTGGTCAGGAGCTGTCGTAAGGTGATACATAAGCATTTAAGGATTTCTTTCATAGTATTTAGCGTTGGAACTGTTTTTACTTTTTTCATGTATATAGAAGGGGAAGTGTGTAAGGGGCATGTAAGCATGCATACAGCATTCTCACCCAGCTGCACCAGATAGTAGACGGTCAACAGTATTTGCATCTCAGTAGAAATAGGCTGAATCGGAGCGGTGCCGTACGGCTCGTAGACGCACGGGAGGTTCTGGGAACTGCGGTAGCATTTCTGAAGTAAACCACTCACCAGTACATCCGCGAGATTCCCACATAAATGTGGTAGCGTCCCATGCCCTGCAGACAAACACAAAGTCTAACGAACAGCTGGCCCAGGATAAATTGATGGGAAGTGCTATTGGATACTGTGTCACATGATGCACAGACAAAACAAGTAGAGCTCACAGAAAATACAGTGATATTATAAACGACTGGCATAAAGACTGCATGAGGAGGATAAATGTTCATATTTATAAATGAGGCTACAATATCTGCTAGACTTTCAATGTTTAAACAAAACTAAAATGTTAGGATAGTTGTGACAAATGTACTTTTAATTATAAATCTCTTACTGTGGGTTTATACCAGACACAAATTCAACAATTTGTGCATGTAGATTACATACAAAGTCAATGCAAAGACACAATCAGACGCGTCCTCGCATGTGGCAATGCGAATGACGCGATATAGGCCGCGAAAACACGCGCTATTCCCCTTAAACGCGTCTTCGCCCAAGTTGAAAATATTCAACTTGAGCAAAAAATTCGCATGACACAAAGTGAAATCCGGCGAGTAATCTAAAGCGAGTAACGCGTTTGGTGTGTACATAGCATTACTATTTCTTCTACATGTATACCAGGACTAACTTTCCTTTGATATTTAAAGAATATAAATAAAGTGCAATGGTTTTGTGCATTGGTTATAAATTCAGCGATTACTGAATCTAGTCCTATTGAACGGTAAATGGTGTAATAAACACCAATTTTACCTTTAAAAATGACAGGGCGCAGTCCACACGTCTGAAGCAAGTGATCAGGAACTGTAACAGACTCTCCTGTAGCAAAGGGTGGCGATGACCCCAGAGGCAAACCCCCTGATGCACCGCTGTCAGCTGAAGACAAACACACGAAATATAAAAAACACACACTCATATAAATGAAATGCCCCAGACTTGAAGGAAAACACCCCCGTTTGTTCTTACCTCAACTTAGATGAATTAATTCATACCTATCTTTTTTCAATGCATGCACTTTTAATCTTTGTCCAGCGCTTCGTGAACGTGTTAGCATTTAGCCTAGCCCCATTCATTCCTATGGCTCCAAACAAAAGTTTTATTTTGTGCCACCATACTTACTCGTGTAACTACTCATGTAACAGTCTTTAAATAGGGAAAACATGGAAGTGTTTGGTGGCTTCTAAATTCATCCCTGTTTGGACCCTAAGGAATGAATGGGGCTAGGCTAATGCTAACACATTCACAAGGTCCTGTACAAAGATTAAAAGTGCACGCATTGAAAAAGATAGGTATGTATTAATTTGTCTAAGTTGAGGTAAGAACATAGTAAAATATTGAAAAACGGGGGTGTTTTCCTTTAATCAATGATGCAATTATCATACAGACCTGAAAATACAATACATTTCTTATGTATAAGGTCTCTTTCAAGTAATATTTTTTATTTAAAAAAAATTGTACTCTCAGTGCTCAGCACAAGAATACTCTGTTCAATACAATGAGAAATTCTAATTATGAAGACCTGTTTGATATTGAAGAGGGACTATTTGGTTTATATCACAAATAAAGGTAATTAATGCTGCCATCACAGAGATATAAGTCTGTACCTGCTTTGTTGCCATTGATCATGGTGGTGGTAGGAGGTCTAGGAGTGACATCTGTTGGAGCAGAGGATTCTGGGGACCACCCCTTATGTCTCTTTTTGGGGGGCCCGGAATTTGCCATGGAGCCTTGAAAAATGACATAAGTCAATATGGATAATAGATGAATACTAAATGATGTATAAATAAAGAGTGGGTATGTACAGTGTGTATGTGTGTACTACTGCATGTCTGTCTGTCTGTCTGTCTATCCATCCATCTCTTTCTTTCTTTCCATCCATCCATCCATTTTTTGCCTGTCTGTCTATCTATCTGTTTCTGTCTTTCTATCTGTCTGTTGGTCTATCTATATCTTTCTTTCAGTCTATCTGACTGTCCATCCATCTATCCATCAATTTCTGTCTGTCTATCGATTGATCTGTTTCTGTTTGTCTGTCCATCCATCCAACCAACCATCTAACTATCCATCCATCTACTTCTATCTGTCTGTCCATCCATCCATCCGTTTTTGTCTATCTGTTGATCTATCTGTTTCTGTCTTTCTATCTGTCTTTATCGGTCTACTACCTCTTACTTTCCCTCTGTCCATCCATTCATCAATCTATTTATGTCTATCTGTCCATCCATCCATTTCTGTCTGTCTATCTATTGATCTGTTTTTTGTCTGTCTGTCTTTCTAACCGTTCATCCATCCATCCATCCATCCATCTGTTTCTGTCTGTCTGTAGGTCTATCCATTAGTTTCTGTCTGTCTGTCTATTCATCCATCTATTTCCATGCATCCATCCATCTCTCTCTCTCTCTCTGTCTTTCTTTCTTTCCCTCCATCCATCCATCTGTCTATCCATCCATTCATTTCTGTCTGTCTGTCTATCTATCTTTTTCTATCCATCCATCCATCCATCCATCTTTCTTTCTTTCCATCTAACCATCCATCCATTCATCCAACCAACCATCTTTCTTTCTTTCTTTCCGTCTGTCTGTCCATCCATTCATTCATCAATCAATCTATTTCTGTCTGTCTGTCTATCTATCTATCTATCTATCTATCTATCTATCTATCTATCTATCTATCTATCTATCTATCTATCTATCTATCTATCTATCTATCTATCTATCCATCCATTATCAATCCAACCATCATTCTTTCGTTCCGTCAATCCATCAATCCTACCATCCAACCATCTTTCTTTCTTTCCGTCTGTCCATCCATTCATTCATCAATCAATCTATTTCTGTCTGTCTGTCTATCCATCAATCTGTTTCTGTCTGTCTGTCTTTCTATCTATCCATTCATCCATCCATCTGTTTCTGTCTGTCAGTCTACATATCTTTAATCTCTTTCTGTCTCTCTGTCGATCTATCAGTTTCTGTCTTTCTTCCTGTCTGTTGGTCTATCTATCTCTTTCTGTCTGTCTGTCTATCCATCCATTCATCTCTCTCTCTCTCTCTCTCTCTCTCTCTCTCTCTCTCTCTCTCTCTCTCTCTCTCTCTCTCTCTCTCTCTCTCTCACACACACACACACAATGTCTTTCTTTCTTTCCTTCCGTTGGTTTCTGTCTGTCTGTAAGTCTATCTATTGGTTTCTGTCTGTCTATCATCCATCCATCAATCTTCTTCTGTCTGTCTTTCTATCCAATCTATCTATCTATCTATCTATCTATCTATCTATCTATCTATCTATCTATCTATCTATCTATCTATCTATCTATCTATCTATCTATCTATCTATCTATCTATCTATCTACTACTGTCTGTTTGTTTGTCCGTCCATCCATCCATCCATCCATCCATCTGTTTCTGTCTGTCAGTCTATCCATCTGTTTCTGTCTGTCTGCCTGTCTCTCCATCCATCCATCCATCCATCCATCCATCCATCCATCCATTTCTGTCTGTCTGTCTATCAATCCATCCATCCATCTATCTGTCCATCCATTCATTTTTCTCTGTCAGTCTAAATTTTGCTCTTTATCTATCCATCCATCTACTTTTGTCTGTCAATCTATCTATATGTTACGTGTTTCTATCTGTTTCTGTTTGTCTGTAGGTCTGTCTATTGATTTCTGTTTGTCTGTCTGTCTATCCATTCATCCATCCATCAATCTATTCTGTCTGTCTGTCTGTCCATCAATCCATCTATTTCTGTCTGTCTATCTAACACCTTTAATGCTTTACAAATGATAAAACATTGTTTAACTTCATGCAAGGCGTTGTCTAAGCCAACATCAGTTTTCTTTGTTATTTCATTGTAATTCATAAGCATTCATGATAGTTTTAGTGTCACGGGAAGTAACTGTTATGTTGCGTATTAACCTGATTGTAAACGCAAGCCAATGTGTCACTTTATGCAACATGAAGCAAAAGGGAAAGGATGTGTTAAATCCTAATGAAAACCAAAGCATCAGGAAGGAAGTCTCAGGTTTTACAACACAGACACAGATAGAGAGAGAGAGTGAAGGAGAAAACAAAAACCAGAGAGAGAGAATTTACAGCAGTTCTTTATAGAGGTGATAGAGACGGCTGAAATAAAAGACAGGGATCTTTTACAACCCCAAGTGCTGAATACTGACAGACTCCCAACAACAAAAGAATAGGAAAAGCCTTAGACAATACCGCTGGCTCTTTTAAAAGCATCTAAACATTTCAAAGGCGTGGGGGTCTTTCATTCAAGGTGTGAAGTCTCGAAGAGGAATTAGTCAAGGGACCTCCCCGTAAAATTAAGGTTTCCCTTTTTTTTGTTGACTACTTCCTACATAGGCATCAATCTATAAGACAAAACTTAAGAAACCTCATAAGTGAAAGATTTACGATCCTATACTCCGCACAGCATGCAAATAGCACTCACGATTGATTTTGATAAAGTAAGATTTATGTGGGTTAGGATGTTGATACACAGATACACATAATTAGATCAGATAGTCAACTTAAGTCATATTAAACTATGAATATAAAACTAAATATAAAAATTATATAAATGTATAATTGATGTCTCTCGGCTCATTTGTCATATGAATGTATTTTCTGTGCAAAAGATGCTATAATGCTGCATGCAAGTTTTATCAAATTGGTGCATTATGGGATTGTCTTGTGAATGATATATGCTTTCTATTTTAGCTAAAGAATATTTAATAAAATTGATAAAATTTAACACTTTGACTACACTTTAACTTTTCAAAGTACTAATTGTAACTTTTCTGTCTTTTAACTTGTCTTTCTGAGTTGCTATAACTTAAAACAAACAAACAAACAAACAAAAACAAGCTGAAATTGCTTTACTTAGGTAACTAAGGTTAGTTTATATGTTTTTTAAATAGGGCTGTCAAAAGATTAATCACGATTAATCGCATACAAAATAAAAGTTTATATTTTAATTTTTAGTGTTTGCATAATTGATTGTGTGTAATTATAATTATTTTAATAATATGAAATATATTAAAATCTAAATAAATATATATACACACGTAAATGTTTTCATTTAAATACGTATGTGTGTGTATTTTGTATTTATATATACAAAATAATTACACACACTGCACAGACATATATTATGCAAAAACAAACATTTATTTTGTATGCGATTAATCGCGATTACTTTTTTGACAGCCCTACTTTTTAATTTAAGGCAGCAAATTTATTTTACATTGTATGTCTCTCCACAACAGTTACTGTTGCCATTTTAACAATTACTTGTTGCGCTTGTGAGATGTAAAGGTGGCGTGAAATTACAGCAGTCCTTGGCACATTAATCTTAAAGGATTGGTCCATTTAAAAAAAAAAAATCCAGATAATTTACTCACCACCATGTCATCCAAAATGTTTATGTCTTTCTTTGTTCAGTTGAGAAGAAACTATGTTTTTTGAGGAAAACATTCCAGGATTTTTCTCATTTTAATGGACTTTAATGGACCCCAACACTTAACACTTAACTCAACACTTAACAGTTTTTTTTAACGGAGTGTTAAAGGATAGATGAGAAGTTGTAGTTTAAAAGTGCATATTTTTTTTTTCTTGTCAAAAATGACAATCGTTTCGCTAGATAAGACCCTTATTCCTCGTTTGGGATCATTTAGAGTCCTTTGAAACTACGTTGAAAAAAACTGTTAAGTGTTGAGTTAACTGTTAAATGTTGGGGTCCATTAAAGTCCATTGAAATGAAAAAAATCCTGGAATGTTTTCCTCAAAAAACATAATTTCTTTTCGACTAAACAAAGAAAAACATCAACATTTTGGATGACATGAGAAAAATTATCTGGATTTAATCCTTAAATAAAAAAAAATGTTTGATATTCACTACATTCTGTATTTAACACATTTTATATCTTCAGCATAGTTATCTCAATAATATCTAATTTTCAATATATTGCCCAGCCATAGTGTCTCAAAGTATTTGATTACCTATTATTCCCGGCCTTCCAGGGCCATTGGCCACTATTCCGGTCTGCTGCTGAGGTCCAAGAACATGACTGCCATTGGTTATGGGAGGAGAACCCTCAGATATGTGGAAAGGAGTAATCAGATCTGGGTGGCATTGACAGAACAAAATATTAGTTTAAAATGATGGTGAAGGGTTAAATAAAGGATTACAGGTTTCAATACCTGTGTGATTAATTGTGCTTAAGGTCGTGTGTCCTGAATTGGGAAGCAGGTCACTTGGTCCAAGACCTGGTTGCTCATCTGGTCCTGCTGCTATGTTAGACACAGTATGTCTCATTCTGCTATCTGCACAAAACAGAGTAATAGCACAGCTTTCAGAGTATACTCAACTGCGGATACGCGCGGATGGCATATTCAATACTTTAAGATGCTAGTGAAACAGAAGATATCATAAAGTAAAGGCTCTTACCTATCCCTTTCCAGCAGATTGCTGGTCCCTTGACCAACAAGCCCTGTGCATTTCGGAGCAGGTGAAACTTCAAGTGCTTCTGCTTCTTGGGCTGAGAGGTGAGCTTCAGGTTGATGTGGTTGGCAAACTCAGTAAAGTAGCGGAAACCCTTCTCGCCACAGCCAATGCAATTCCCGGAGAAACCTACGAGACAAAAACAGGCCAGACATCACATGACCATTTGAGTACACAGATGCTGTCTACGTGCCTTGTTAACCGCGATTACTTATTTGAAATAGGCACATATTTGTGACCGTACCTGCTGAGTGCTCGGTTTCCATAGCCACCAGCCATCGCCAGGGAAGAGGGCGCTGAACTGACGTGGGGGCCATAGAAACCAAAATTAAAGACCTAAGAAGGTCACTCTGACAAATGAAAATATGGTCCCTCGAGGTTGGGGTACCCTGACCGCAGTACTGCCTCTGTGCTCAGGGCTTTCTTTATTTGCAATGCATGGTTTTCAAATGCAAGGGCACGAGATTCAGCGCATCTTACCTAAAAGTGCATTACGTCCGCATTCATCCGGAAGAAAGCGCATGTCCACTGCACACACCAGGATGTGATCAGGAACACTGGGAGATTTCGCTCCGACGAGCAGAAACCCAGGAGGGACTTCAAAAGATTCAGTGGCCATGGATGATAGCCGCAGGTCTTTGCCTGCCTGACAGAATCCTGAATGGCAGAGATCTGGTCAACATTTTCTACATAAAGGGGGTACGAATGTACTGAATAGATACAATTTTTTTGACTTTCTTATAACACAAACTGTATTAAAAACTGTCACTGTCCCACAGGTGGGATGTTTGGCATTACACATTAAAACAATAATTTCTTAGTCTTAACCAGCACTAATCTTGACAAACTATATATCATTGAAAAGCTCTCAGGTTTTCATATTTCATCACCATTTTGCAAAAATAATGTTATAGAACAAGTAACTTTCTAAAATGTCACTGGCCAAAAGGTGGGCCCAATGTGTTTTTAAATATTGACAAATATGACAAACTATATATTGTTGGAAAGCTTTAATGATGTAGCTTTTATATTTCAAGCCCATTTGATGATATAAATTTAGTATTGACAGTTATTTTGTTAAATGTCACTCACCCCATAATTATTATATATTCATTATTGTAAAATCCTAAACTATATATAATTGGAAAGCTCTAAGAATGTAGCTTTCATATTTTAAGGCCATTTGATGATAGAAATTTAGTAGTGACAGTCATTTTCTTAAATGTCAATCACTCCATATTATTATATATTCATAATTCTAATATCCTTTTATAAATCTTAAAAAATCTTATCAAACTATATATCATTGGAAAGCTCTAAGAATGTAGTTTCACATTTCAAAAATACAGTGACAGTAATTTATTAATTTGTGTTTTGTGAGTATGCAGCAAACCGTTGACACCTAGTGGCCTTTGTTGGTAAAACCACTAAAAGTGTGATAAAAACCTCATTGTTTGAGATTTTTACTTGAACTTGAGACTTGTGACTTTATGTATGTAGCATTTTGGGAGTAAAACATTTTCATTTTTATGGGTTTTAAATATATAATATACTTTATTGCATTATTACTTTAATTATATTTTTTTATTTAATATTCACAACTCCAGACACTTTAGTAAAAAACTTAAAAGTGTCTTCTTTAAAAAGAGACCAAGATTTTGCTTCTAGACCAGAATTAAATTAATCTGAAGGTGCACATCACCTTTCATCACTCCAAAGGGAGGAGGGGTGACAGTTAAAGAGATAATGGGATAGTTCACCCAAAAATTACATTTTTGTCATCATTTACTCACCCTCTTGTCGTTTGAACCACCAATGTCTTCGTTGTTCTTCGGAATGCAAATGCATACTTTTTCAGTGCACATTTCATTGTTTTAGGACGTTTACTTAATATAATGTTGAACAACTGAAACAGCAGCGATATTCAAAACAAAAAAGTCACCAACCACTCCCATAATAACCAGAAAATCCCAAACAACACTTAAAAAAAAATGAAATTGAATAGAACAAAGAAAGACATTGGGGGTTTAAATGACATGAAGGTGAGTAAATAATGTTAGTTAAAAATTTTGAAAATATTCACAGAATATACATAGGCAAATAACAAATTGTCAAATTAATTTATTATTTTAGATTTTGAAAATACATTATTATCAATTTATAGTTATTTATGACGTGAATGCACTCTATTATAAATATATTCATAAATTTGCCCCAGACAGGTATTATCATCCCCCAAGTCAGTGCATCTCTACTGGATACACGTTGTTACTTATGATCTCACTCACCATCAGTAGTACAACATCCTTCTGGCGGGGGCTTCATCTGATATGGTATTGGAGGGCTGTTTGAATCAGAGCCATCTTCTTCATCATCTTCCTCATCTAATCGACCTGTTGAGGGATATCATCTTCATGATAATGTGCACTGGGTAAACTTTATCTTGAATAACTGATAGCTTTGAAAATACATCAGAGGATTTTATTTTATTCCACTTAGTGTAAAAAGTAAAAGATAAAGGCTTACTATCAGTAGAAAAAAGTCTTTGTTCTGCCTCCAGGTATAGCTGAGAGAATACAGGTCTGGGCACTACTGTGTTGGAGCGCAGTGACGCCTCTATCGAGTTATGAAGCATTTCCTCGAACCGAGTGCTCTGAAGGTGACCTGTGTGTGAGTTCCCCATGATCTTTAATAGAAATGGAAGGACACATCAGGTGAAACAGCATTCATCAGTAAGGATGTCAGTGTCAGAATTACTACATAAAACAACCCTACATAATGTTAAGAACATTGTGTGAACATATAACCTTGAGATATATTTAATATTGACTGAGTAAGGTCATGTTAAAGATTGAAGTCAATGAGTGAAATCAAACTTTGCAGCAAAAAATAAATAAAATGCATGACTGTGGGAACACTGCTTAAAACATTTAAAATATGAAATTATTAAAATAATGTTCTGTAATACTGTTATACTGTTACTTAGTAATATAGCAACACATTACTATAATGACAGTAAAGTATCACATGTGGAAGCAATAAAAAACATAGATGCATTTGAGAACTGTGGGAGGACTGGGGTTAATTAAAGACCTCACATACATTTATTTGTCTATAGAGCCTTACTTAAGCTGATCAGGAATCAGTGACTCACCAGAACAATCAATCTAACAGAACAGAAATCATCTGCAGTGTAAAACGAATGGTGCTGTGATTGTATGACAGACTCGGCAGAGAGCCAGCTTCCCCTCAGGAAGTTAAAAAACATCATGGAGTTTTGCAGGGTGTCCAATTTGCAACCTCATAAAGCTACCAGAGCCAATGTCAGGGCATCCTGACCCAGACTGAGAGAGTGAGCGAGCGAGTGAGCGAGAGAATGACCTCCCTCCAACAATAAACAAAACGTTGGAAACTGGCAAAGGCTGAGCTCGAACGAAAATGAAAAGGTTATGTAAGCTGAATGGTGTATTTTAAATTTGCTCTACTCATAAGGATATAAAGCTTAGTCAAATATGTATTTTTATTAAAACATCACAGATACTGTAGACCGAAAAGATAGATAGATAGATAGATAGATAGATAGATAGATAGATAGATAGATAGAGAGACAGGCAGACAGAGACAGACGGATACTGTGGTAAATATAAAGAGCTTAGAGAAAAACACTTTGACAAAATCTCAAAGCTCATACCGGAGTTTCATAGCTCTTCAGATTCAGATCAAATGAAGATGTTACTGGGGGAAGACAGACACCCATCAGCTGCTGCTAAATTCATTTATCAGTTACACACCATCAGAAATAATCCACAGCCCTGATCTTGTACGGTACTTTTATTTTACCTCTCATGTGCCTCCGTACATGTACATTTGTATACTTCAAATGTTTATATTTCAAAGTCTATATTGTAAATTCCTCGGATTCTATTTGATTTTATTTGCAGTAGTACTTCATCCATCACCCAGCACCTTACCTTAATTGCACCTTAATGTTTGTTACTATTGTGTTATTGTATGTTTCTTGTTTTATGTATAATGCTTTGGCAATATTGTAAGTGACACAATTATCGCAATAAAGTTCTTTAAATTGAATTGAAATTCAATTGAATAGAGACAGGCAGACAGAGACAGACAGATAGAGACAGACAGACTGAGACAGACAAACAGACATAGACATACAGATAGAATGAAACAGAGAAACAGATAGAGACAGACATAAAGAGACAGACATAAAGAGACAGGCAGACAGAGACAGACAGATACAGACAGGCAAACAGACAGACTGAGACAGACAGACAGACAAACAAACAAACAAACAAACAAACAAACAGACATAGACCGACAGATGGAAACAGACAAACAGATAGAGACAGAAAGAAACAGATGGAAAGACAGACTGACTGAAACAGACAGATAGGGTCAGGCAGATAGACACACAGACAGACAGACAGACAGACAAATAGATACAGGCAGACAGAGACAGATAGATCAAGACAGACAGATAGATTGAGAAAGACCAACAGACAGACAGATAAAGACAGATAGATCCAGACAGACAGACAAATAAATAAATTAATCAATCCAAACAGACAGACAGACAGACAGATACAGGCAGACATATAGATACATACAGACAGACAAACAAACAAACAAACAAACAGATAGAGTGACACAGACAGACAGAGACAGACAGATCAAGACAGACAGACAGATAAAGACAGATAGATCCAGACAGACAGATAAAGACAGATAGATCCAGACAGACAGGAATATACAGGCAGACATATATACAGACAGACAGATAGATTGACACAGACAGACAGAGACAGATAGATCCAGACAGACAGACATACAGACAGAGAGATCCAGACAGACAGACATCCAGACAGACAGACAGACAGAGTCAGATAGATCGAGACAAACAGAAACAGCAGACAGACAGAAACAGACAGACAGACCGACAGAGACAGATTGAGGCAGACAGACAGATCGATTGACACAAACAGACAGACAAAACCAGATAGATCGAGACACACAGAAACAAACAAACAGACAGACAGACAGAGACAGATAGACCCAGACAGACAGATATATACAGGCAGACATACAGACAGACAGACAGATAGATTGACACAGACAGACAGAGACAGATAGATCCAGACAGACAGACATACAGACAGAGAGATCCAGATAGACAGGCAGATAGATACAGGCTGACAGATATACAGACAGACAGACAAAGTCAGATAGATTGAGACAAACAGAAACAACAGACAGACAGAAACAGACAGACAGACAGACAGACAGATACAGATTGAGGCAGACAGACAGATAGATTGACACAAACAGAAACAGATTGACACAGACAAAAACAGATAGATCGAGACACACAGAAACAGACAAACAGACAGAGACAGATAGACCCAGACAGACAGACAGACAAACAAACAGACATATCGAGACAGACAGAGACGGATAGATCGAGACAGACAGACAGAATCAGGCAGACAGATCAATACAGACAGACAGAAACAGACAGATCCAGAAAGACAGACAAAGACAGGCAGACAGATAGATACAGGCAGACAGACAGACAGATTGACACAGATAGACAGAGACAGACAGACAGAAACAGCAGACAGACAGAGACAGATAGATCGAGACAAACAGACAGACAGAGACAGATAGATCGAGACAGACAGACAGACAGATACAGACAGACAGACAGACAGAGAAGCAGATGCAGACAGACAGACAGACAGATAAACTGATTGATTGACACAGACAGACAGACAGACAGAGACAGATAGAGCGAGACAAATGACAGAAACAGACAGACAGACAGACAGACAGATACAGACAGACAGAGAAGCAGATACAGACAGACAGATAGATTGATTGATTGACACAGACAGACAGACAGACAGACAGACAGATAGAGCGAGACAAGACAGAAACAGACAGACAGATCAATACAGACAGACAGATCGATACAGACAGACAGACGACAGAAACAAACAGACAGACAAATAGATCCAGAAAGACAGACAGACCTTCCGTATGATGTTATTTGTACAAAAACAAAAGATTATTAGAAAAAAAGCAAATGCTTCAGCCCTAAAATTAATGTCACTGTGCTGAAAGCAGATTGCACTAAAACATACAAATAAGGTTGTACAAAATTCATACAACTTAATCTTGTAAAGTAGTTATGAATTGCCATGAGATTGTTTTAGTATGACAGTTTCAAATCATGATGCTGCAAAAAAGCCATACATCAAAAGAGAAAAAAAAAACGACAAAGACACTGGCCAGGCAAATTATTAAAACAGATATTATTTTATTTTGTATGTATTATACACTGATGAAAATAATCTGCCCAGTTTTTGAATGACAACAACTGATGCCTGTAATGAAAAGCTCTCTGGCAGAACAAACTCAGGTCACAAAGCCCTTTGGACATAATCTCCTCCTCACATTTAAATACTCTCTGCCATATGTTCCTTCCCTTAGCAACAACACACACATCCCACACACGGCAAACGTACAACACGTCAACACCCTAAAACACTGAGGAGAACCAGCAGCATGTCAAACACACATCAACAAAACCACAAGACAAATTTAACAGTTCCCATCTGGGTGCATTTATTTCAGTATTGCTAGCCGTGCTTTTTGAGAGGTTATGGCAAAGACGTCAGTCTTTTTTGGCTTGTTGCAAATTTGTGGCCCTATCATAAAAAGCATATTAGCATTTTGTTCTGAGGGGGAGTTAAATAAACAAATGCTAATGCAGGCAGACTCTGGAGACAGTTGAGGAGATAAAAGCTCAAGACGTGATAGAAAGGAGGACGTTCCTCCCGAACAGAGCTTCCACGGGGAGGTGATGAGGGCTTTCATCTTTCCAAGGGATAACATCACCAGGCTATTGTGTATGTTTATGGCCTTCTCTTATAAATACCATGTTTTCTCTCTCCCCTCTTACCTACATCTCTGTGCACAACAATTCAAATCAATCATGTCTACAGAATATCAAATTTGTCCACTAAGGTTTCATAATATTATAGAAATACAAAATAAAAGTTATACCGAAAGTAGAGAAACATTTTCCCCCAAACTAAACTTTCACTACTTTTCTCAAAAAAAGGAATGAAGAGGGGGTGGTTGCCGGCTTTAAAGACTTTAGCCTTAGGATCAGACAGACTGCGTGTGTAAATGGGGGCTGGGCCCTCTGCTTCACGCATACAATAAAACCTAGCAGACGATCAGCAGAAGAGCCTCCCCAAAATGAGAGAGGAAACTTATTGTCGAGCAGGGAGTGGGTGACACAGCAGGTTTCTGCTGGATCTTTGCCCACCGTCTCTACCAGCACACATACAAACACGCTCCTCTGTGAAGCCCAGCCCATAGCGACAGGCCAAAGGTCAGGGCTGGCAAACAATGTTTGGGCAGTGCTTTGATGTACTCAGGCATGGTCCAGCCAAGGGCTGAATGCACACAAAGAGGCCGAGAAGGCCAGTGAGATAGCAACCCTCCATTCTTCCCATCACCTCTAGCCTTTGACCCCTGCACCCCTACGAGAGATCACATTTCAAGGATGGCCAGTTGTATTCAGACAGGTTTCTTTTTGTCTAGTCTTAAGAGGGTTGGTCTCTTGACGGGAACGTTTTGCTTATTTTTAAGAGAAAGGCGCATGTTAGGGAATTACAGAATGAAGATGTACCTGACGGTTTCAGTAGTAACAACATAAACAAGCGACTGTCACAGTCCGCACGTAACTTCCGGTAAACTCCGCTAATAATAAATAACCACAAAGTACTTTAAACGTAGTTTATTTATATAACAAGAAAAAAACAACACATAGATTACCTAGGAAACCAAAACATTTGTTATTTTCGATGAGGCGTTTGATCAAGAGATCAGTTTAGCAACTAGTCAGACCATTAAAAAAACGAAACCGGAAGTAAGGTTCGGATCCACACGTTTATCACGTGCGTCCGATGAAACCGTCTATATAGTTATGCACAAGGGACTAGTTATCGGCTCTTTAAATATCTAGAAATATATCTATTAATTAGTTAATACACTGAAAAAAATGATTCATTCAATTTACTAATTTTTTGAAAGGTAAGTGGTCGCAATCAATTTATTTAAACTACATTTAAACAAAAAAAATTTAAAAACACAAAACAAAACAAAAAACTTTTGTTTAAATGTAGCTTAAATAAATTGATTGCGACCACTTACCTTAAAAAATTGAGTAAAATGAATGAATCATTTTTTTCAGTGTATGTTATATATTATATGAAATGTTAAACAAACAAATGCAATATAAAATGTAAATAAAAAGTAAAAAAATTCGCCACAATATACACTTTCAGTGGCCCCAAGCCCTAGTTAATTTTTCTGAATCCTTTATGGGCTGAACATTGGTCAAATGTCGTAAAAATTACATTTACACATACACTGATGGCATCAATAATCAATAGTGTTTACATGTATGTGTTCGGAGTGTCGTGTGTTGCTCATGTTTTCAAAATATGTGTTTGTTGCGTCATGTGAACCTATGTGCATCACATGTTTTGTCAAAATAAGTGCCTGCTGCACACGCATCAAAATCGTTTATGATAAAAGAGACGCTCACGTTCACAAAATACACTCCCTTAAACTCTGATTACGCATGAGATTATGCGAGTATCTGGCAAACACGAGCGTCTCTTTTATCATAAACCTTTTAGACACGTCTGCAGCAGGCACTTATTTTGACAAGACACGGGATGCACATAGGATCACTCGACACGCCGAACATATTTTTTGAATTTACGAACCACACAAACGACGGGCTACATACATATTGTGAGGAACTTCGCATCGTGCACCCTCGAAAAAAAGTCACCGGTCGCCACTGTGCTTGAAATGGGGGATGCACCGATATATCGGCCTATAATCGGTATCGGAAAGATAAATGCAATATTCCCACTATATGATTTTTTCCAAAACAGCCGATGTCCAGATTATAACCTGCCAATCAAAAGGGCCAGAAAAACGCATCAGAACTCATGATGCGTGCGTGATTATTTTGAATTGGGTGATAGTGTCAACAAAATTGCAATTTGTATGCTCTGCACTACTAGGATTTCAGAATATAATAATTTAAAAAACCAGGAGTAAAAGGCATAGCTATCAGTATCTGTCAGTATTGGACGATGTTATTATAAGTAAACAAATATTGTTTCGAAGTTTTGTAACGGTGTATGCCTAGAAATGACTTTTGTAGACAAAAATATACTTGTGCCAAACCTATTAATTTATTACGTTAGACAACTAAAACTTTATTTATTTATTAAATAGATGGCTTAGACTAAATATATTGAAGAAAGAGCCACTGATAATAGCCCAGAATAGATGTGAACCCTTTTAATATTCTCTAAAATGAATCTGGATGCTTTTAGTCAAAACATGATAATTCATGCAGTTACATTTATGCTATGCCATAGTTTTGATGATTTTACTATTATTCTGTTATGTTGGAAATAAAAAGGAATAAGTGTTTCCAAACTTTTACCGGTTGTGTGTAAACAAACCAAGCACCACTTATTCTCCAAAAACAGTCCTCTACTATAATGGTTCATTAATAACAGATACATGTCATATATTTGACAGCTGAAGTAAGTTGCCAGTCCTACGATTCAAGATGCCCTTTGTTCAACACCTAAGGCTTTTCTACATATTTCTAATAATTACGGCTTAGACTGACAGCCAGTTCGTACTTTTGTGGGCTGAAAAGGCTTTTGTGTAAAACAAGACACTTAACTGATCAATCAGCTTTCATAGAGACAGAAAAATTGTTCACAAACAAACCTATTTTCTGTATTACAAAACATCAAAATTATGTATAAACTTGATTGTATTATATTAGTAGACATGCTACTATAAACAATAAAAATGATATTATCAAACATTATTATAATGCAAGCACAGTAAATTCATCAGCATCATTTCTCAAACAACTGCCCTGCTGCGAGTGGTGATTTTTCATCATACATACTATTACTTTTAGTCTAATGAGAGAAAATCTGTTATTTATATAATACATTAGTTAAATGATTATACCTGAATTAATTGGAAAGTGAACAATGTCAAGAAAATACTTGAAAATATTCTAGCATCTAAATGATTTTGCATATTTGAAGGCTCTACTTTTACTTTATTTCATTACAAATGGCAGTGTTGTTGTGTTTGCAGCTGGATTTTAGGAAACTGTCTGGCCATGAAAGCAACGGCCAATGTTTGTCCTTGAGGGAAATAAAGAGATAAAGTGTCTGTTTGCGTTGTCTGCTGTGGGAATTGGAGGGAAAACCAAATCAGGGTGTACATAAACTCTATTACGATACAGTAAATAAAGGTATTACATATGTACAACAGGCATATGTCATATACAGAAAAGCATTTCAACATTAACCAAAGTAAAGCTGACTGATTTTCACCAGTCAAATTTGCATTTGTGTAGACAATGATTAAAGTAAAGCACTATGACGCCGTACAAAGGCTTAATGTAAAAAAAAAAAAAAACGTTTTATCTCAAATGAACTCGGTTATGCAGAATGAAGCACTACAGGGAAATTCACTTCTGTTCACAGCCTCGTGCAAACAGGTTACCATTTTAAGCATGTAAGTTATGTCGTGCAATAATACTGTATAAAATGAAACATAATAAATGTGCTGTCTGAGCCAGTCAACTCCATGAATAAAAAAAACTATATTGTTGCTATACATTACCTCTCCTAAACGTTTATTGTTGTCCATTACACCACTGATGTGCAAATAATGCCGTATAATGTATGTCGTGACGATGTTTTTCTCTTTAGAAATAAAAATCTTCAATTTATATCAATTTTTCTTTTATTTCGTTAACGTTACTTTCGTGAATAGTGGTTTTAAACCTGTGCTATAAATGAACTTTGTCTTTAAAATTCTAAAAGGCCTGATATAAAGACATTTTAAGAATTTCAGAGATACATAATTATTTTCCTTTCAAAAAGTAGATATGCTGGAGGTACTATGGACAGCAATAAGAGCATACGTTTACTATCAGACAATGCAATAAGAACCACGAAGGCAATATACAACAAAATATTAGATAACCATGAACTTACCTTTAATTTACTGGAAAACACTCAGATATTCCCGGAGAGATTTAGGGAGATCAAACAGTACATCTACATATCTCCAAGATGAGCGAACCCGCTGCCTGTACTAAATGCGAGCGGTCAGACCCAGCATGTGTGAGGTTCGTTTCAAATTATCTGGCACCCCTTTAAGCATCCACACAAATGGTATCCCCCTCCGCCCTCTCTAAAAATGGTATGGCCCTATTTCACAGCAGGTGTGTTCGACTTCATGTTGCGCTTCGCAGTCTGGTCAGCGTATGACATCAAACAACCGCGGGAGATTTTTTTTGCCTGTGTTTTCGAAACGCTCTCGCGATACTTTGATTGTACATAAGCCGATCGACCTGCGAAGCGCCTCATGATGTCAAACGAACCTAGCATTAGCGGAATTTTGCAAAACGTTGAGAGTTTGTGGAAACTTGTACATTAAATGTTTCTTTGAAAAATTTTTTAAAACGAAAGTTGTATGTAAAAGGTAAGTTGCCGCTTAATCATTAAGAAGGAAAACTTAATTCACAAATATTTTTATATATGTATTCAAAAACGCGTTGTGTTTCGTGAGAAAGACTGTTAGGCTAGCTCAGATTACAACAGACATAGTAACAGCAAAGTGTAAGATTTTGTTTTCCCCTGCTTTTGTACTTTACACAGTAAAATTAAACCAATAAAATATTATGTATAAATTAATAAATGGCCTCAGCGGGTTTTTTATATAATATCCCCATCGAGATATACATAATACCAGATTTGCTACAAATAAATACGTCCATATGCAGATTTTTAGACGATTGAAAAGTAAGTGAATTCATACACAAGTGTATAAACATCATTACTGATGCTGTTTATTGACTGTATCAAATATTTGTCTCCATCTGCTGGACAAACAGAGTGGACGGAACGCCTGCTTATGTTGTTGATGTGACTCCATCAGGTCTTTATCGTCATCTGCTGGACAGAGAGAGTTAAAACAGTTGATAAGAGGTTAGTAAATGTGATTATAAAAACAAACTTTGCATGTATTTCTTTTAAAGTACAAAGTCACACACACCATCTCAATAAATGCAAATACAATTAAACATTATATTAGGGTTGATGTAATGGCTACAGCATTAGAGACATTATTAGTCTTTATTAGTGTATGACCAAAAATTCAAAATCACAGAACTGAGAACATTTAGCAGTTTAACTTCTTACACTCTGAGGCTATTTTGGGGATTTTTGCCTGGATTTGGCCTACCCAATTTCAAAAGCTTCCCATACCCACATGCAGAGGTGCACATACAAAAGTTTGGTATCATTTTACAGGAAACCCTTTGAAATGACATAAAACACTGTTAAAAGTGCTAAACATGGTTGTATGTGTTGTCAGTTCTCTAATAAGCACAAAAATAAATAGGCGCTTTTTGATGTTTTTTTTCTAAAGTCTGTATTTAAAAGTGTATAACTCTGGCCCTGAGTGGTAACGAAACCTCCAGACAGTTTTGTTTGATTCCAGCAATTGCCAGCTTACAGAGGAAAAAGGAATTTTTTCTCTATCATAATAAATGCAAAAGTTATTTTACTCCAACTGATGGGAGGACTAATACGCTTATGGTGTACAATTTCTGCCAAAAAACATTTGAAGTGCTCCCATAACCACATACAGTGGAATAAATGCAATATCTTTATATCATTTTGCAAAAATCCCTTTGAAGTTACATAAAAAGCTGTTGTTTGTGACAAATAGTGTTATTTATGTGGTTTTTCATATGCTAAAACACCAAATTTTCTTTTTTTATGTTGTAAATACTATCTTTGATAGTGTATAACTCTGGTTCTGGGTGGTCTAGCAGACTGCAGACAGTTCTGGTTGTTACCAGCAGCAGACAGTAAACACCCAAAAAAAGAATGAACTCTTTAGCATGTCGCATTCAAAAGTTATTCTCATTTTACTGAAGTGTGCGAAAATACATTTTTCATATAAATATTAATTTTTTGTTTTCCACATATAATAAATAGCAAGGGATTAATTATGCACACAACCAAAGAAAATGCTGTGAATGGACTCATTTTTTAGAGTAAGACCTAAAATAAAAGATGGTGTATAATTTGTGGCTATATGTGCTATCTGAGGCAGTCCACACTCAAGTTTCCCATATGTTTACAAAAGACAATTTTTTACCTCATTATTCATTCGATGATTGTTAGATAGGTGATGATAATAGGACAAAAATAACGCTGCAGACGTATTCCTGAGACTGAGAGCTTTCATTTGATATAAGACTTGCCCATGTTTGTCATACTTGAAAAACATGAAATATATGAATATTAAAAGATATTAAAAAATATCGGGGGGGTGATGGTGTAAATTAATTGTAAATAACTTTCTTACAGTAAAAGATATGTCAAAGTGATGCATATCTGCAGAAAGTAGAGAGTCTAAGCTTTCAAACAGTATCTCATATGTGGTACTGGGTCCATGACAGACCATTACAAATTACAGGAATATTTTTATATTAAGTCAAAATAAGATAATTCTGGACCCGGTACAGGGTCCACAGAGTTAAAGAAGTTAATAAGTACATTATTAGATTCAGACCATCTAAACAGAAAGGCATCCAAACACTTGTTTCAAAATTTCAAGCAAGTTTATTAAGGTCTGTTACCTGTATAATGACTTTTCTGGCACATTCCCTCTTTTCGGCTCGTTCGGTGACAGAATTATTAAATTGACATGAGCGTATCACGTAACTGTCGCCCATCACAGTGGTGCCGCTGCCACCAAATATTCATTTCTCATTTTTCCCACAAGTCCCCCTCTTTGGCTATCTGTCATCCTGACGGCTTCTTATTCCCCCACTAAGTGCCCGCAGGCGAATCGGACGCTCATTGATGACAAGAGCATTTTAGGTTGTCATGCACTAATGCAGAAGTTTCCGAGGACCAAACCTGTGAATTCATCTTCATCTGCTTGACTTTGCTCATTCCGTTGTTGTCATGGCATTGGTAAATTAAAGATAACCCCTCTTTGTCTGTAAAGAGCACGGTCAACAATGTACCCAAATGCATCTCATTAGCTTGCCATGCTGTCACTCAACTGGAGATTTAGGCTTTTAATCCAGGTGAGTTATTGTTACCTTGGCATTAACAGGCGCCGACCACTAATGAGAAAACAAGAGCTGGAGCTGGGCCAGCAAAGGAGGGTTTGCTAGTGATTCATTGGGCCAGGCCATACTAGGTTCCCCCACCCCAATAGAAAATAATAAGGCCATTTATATGGGTGTCAATGGACAGGAAGCATGACCATATCCGGAGTCTGAAGGGCAGGCTTTAGAAAGGAACTTATAGAAGGTGAAACTGACGTCTTTGTATGTTCGATTTTTTATGTTCCAGCATCAGAATTTTTAAAAAAGCCCCTGAAGCCAATTTTTTGCACATATAAGATTAAGGTCTGAACTTACTATAATCATTATTTTTTTAGAGGATTTAAAAATATTTCCTTTAGACTTATTTGCATTTTTTTAAGATTATCATTATCAAAAATTATCATAACCGCATCATGATATTACATTAAATATATGCATTTACAAACTCATGTTTCGGTAATGAGAACTAAAAAGTTGTCTAGGTACTATGACAAACAAAATTTCAACTTTTATCTGGAGAGAAAAAATAAGAACTGCTTACCTGGTAGCCATCTTAAGTGTCACAGTCAATTATGTCCCTTCCAACTATTTTTTGATTGAAATTTGTTGCGGAGGATGAGATAATTGGTCTTGGACACATTTATGTTCCTTATTATTGTCTCTACATTAACCAATGATCACCAAATACCACATGTTTCTTTACTGTAAATGTTTATGTATAACATGCACTGAAGGTTTTTTTTTATAAATATTTCCATGTCAAAGAGCCCAAATCCAGTCATGGACACGTTGTGGTAATGAAAATTTTCCCCTTAAATGTGGAAAAAACAACAAAATTGGTTTGTATGATGTCATTTGAAATCATGTGCAAAATAGTACATGAAGAGATGTTTGTAACTGTATGCTTCTTATTTTGATATACTCTTACTTTGCATTTACTTTTTTAATCAAAATGTTTTATGACACCTCATAAGTCTAATTTCACGAGAATCACCCTATTGCCCCATGCAGTGACATCTAGGGATATTTTTTCTGACAGTGTTTATCTTTCTGAATTATTAACATCATTACATTATTGCAAAGCATTGTTTTTGAAACTCCCATGTTTTTTCCAATATATCTTACACATTGATTAACAAAGTAATTTTCAGGAATATCATTGAGTTTTTGCAAGCTTTAAAGCATAACATTATCATTAAGCTTTTACACACTGACACTGGACTAAGATGCGTTCAGCAAAGCCTTAACAAAGTCATTAAATTCACTGAAAAAGAGCCTTATTTGAGAGGCAATAAAATGTACATTATTTTATTATCCAAAGAGTATTTAACAAGTAGCTGATTAAATGCCAAAGGCAGGTTATCTAAGTTTAACCTTCAGATGAGACAATTATCAAAGTCTGCCTCTGGCATTGTTGGATAGAAATATCATCCCCCATTATTGGGCACACCTGAAGTTGCAAGTGGCCTTTTGTGGAGGGGGGGGGGGGGTTAGGAATCAATTAATGAACATCTTTATGTGAGACGTAAGGTGTGGCACATTGTATAGGATAGCATGGGGATAACATTAAGTTAACAGTGTAAATAATCTCACATTATTTATACTGCAAAAAAATGACTTTCTTACTTAGTATTTTTGTCTTGTTTTCAGTAAAAAAATCTAAAAAATTTTAAATGAAGAAGGTTTTTCTTGATGAGCAAAATGATCTAAGAAAATAAGTCTAGTTTATAGACAAATACAATTTAAGTACATTTAAACTTAAAACAAGGAAAATATCTGCCAATGGGGTGAGGAAAAAAATCTAAAAATAAGTTTTCTTTTTTCTTAAACACTTAATTTAAGCAAAAATTTCTTACCCCATTGGCAGATAATTTTGCTTATTTTATGCACAAATTCACTTAAATTGTATAGTTTTTGTCTAAATAAACTTATTTTCTTAGGTCATTTTGCTCATCAAGAAAATACATCTTGATTTAAGAACTTTTAGATATTTCTACTGAAAACAAGACAAAAATACTAAGTAAGAAATTTTTTTTGCAGTGTAAAGAATATATGACGATGTCCTCAATTCACATCGTTTCATCAAGAGCATCTATTACTAAACTCTTTTCAAAAATATATTGACAGTAACTTCAGTTATAAGAAGCCTTGTCGAAGCCTTGAAACAAAAGGCGTATCATTATTATTACTTATAGATGCTAATGAATACAGAGGATTAATGCATTATTTTTAAATTATGGTAATAATACTATGTCTAGGATATGTGTAGGATAATGATGTCTAACAATATTTAATTAATATTTCCTGAATTGATGCATGATAAATGCACAAATGTTTTATTACTAACAAGATGCTCATATGCCCCTCACTGTTAATAAAGTGCCATGGCCTTATTTGCATACAATGCAGTTAAACCTTAAAAAAGTCAAATAAATACACAATCATCTATGGGTCATACCTTGCTGACCATTCATAACTATTCTTTTAATTATCTGACATGTAATTTGATAGCTGTGGCTTTTCTGGCTGATATGAGTTGCAGATATTAGGCTGTAAATATTAATGGGTGATGTCAAGTCAGGAGGGTTGCAGATATAATGAATAACATGACAGTGAACTCTTAATTAAGTAGAAGCCACCCAGACTGGCACCAGATAAACAGTTCAATAACATTGTGCAATCATGCACTTGCCTATATTTAAATGCATACATGCATATGTATTTATTTAAAATATGACAATTTATTAAAAGTGAAAAATGATCCAATAAATGAGCACAAATACTGACTTTGAAAAGTCTGTAATGATTATTCATGATAAATTTTTATGACTTTTGCGTCTATTTATGTTTTCAAGCGCTCAGTTAATAAACTACTGTATATGAATTTGCACCTAAAGTAGTCATATTTAGTGGTGGCTCATGACTCCTCATACGAGGGGCGCAAATTCAAAATATGTGTTCGCAGTGTTATGTGTGTTGCTCGTGTTTTCAAAATATGTATTTGTTGGGTCGTGTGAACCATGTGCATCACGTGTTTTGTCATAATAAGTGCCTGCTGCACACGCGTCAAAACCGTTTATGATAAAAGAGACGCTCACCTTCACAAAATACACGCAAGACACTCCCTTAACAGTAAACTCTGATTACGCATGAGATTATGCGAGTATCTGGCAAACGCGAGCGTCTCTTATCATAAACCCTTTAGACCAGGGGTGTCAAACTCAAGGCCCGCGGGCCAAATCCGGCCCGCCCCCTCATTTCATCTGGCCCGCAAGATTTTACAAATTATGTTAATTATGTGGCCCGCGAGAGTTTACAGATTATTTTATTGTTTTTATTTTTGCAGGTTATTTCCTATATAGATTTTTTTCAGCCACCAAAACTAATTTTTGTCCCGCCAAAGTATTTTTGTAATGTAATTATAGTGATAATGTTGATGATTGTATGAGAAAGAACAAGCAGTGCCCCGCACGCGCGCACTACTAGAGTGGGCGTGTCTGAATGCGAACGCTGCAGCCTCCGGAGGTCGCATTTCCAGGCTGCATACGTCTTCAAGACTGCCTTGTTTAAGAATATTAAGAATTATAAAGTTTAATATTATTCTTTGTTTATAGTAAATAGTTGTAATATGTGTATCACTTGCGAATGTAATGGTCAGTTAACTTAAATAAACCAGGCTTGATGACGCTGCTTATGCGACCTCCGCATATGGAAACGGACAGTATCTGCTCGTTCTTTCTCTCCCTCTCTTGCGCCCGCTCACGCGGATCCAGCGAGAAAATGTTTTCCGTCTCGTGTACAGAAATGTTTCGAGATGTCCAGCTGGGATTAGTTTATTACGCGTCTATTCCCGCTAAATACGCGAACTAATGACTCATCTGAACTGATTACTTTTAATAAACGATTGAAACTTTTGATCTGTAGCCTACAACACTGAACTCATGAGACGTCAGTCAATCAGACACTCAAAGCCAGGTAAAAAAAATCACAGCTTTTTTGTAAAGATGGCAAGAAATGACAAGCGAGGGTAGATGTGTTTAATAAATGCATAATTTTGTGGTGGAGATTGTAAAACTCTTTATTAGTATCTAAAATGCCTCTCATTTTCTGACCTGCAAAATGCAGGATAACAGAACATTTTGAGTGTACTGTACTCACATACAACATGTGTTTTTGTCACCACAATTATTTTTTAAAATAATCTGTAGAATAGTTGTACTCTATACACTTTGTGATTATTTGCCTGGGCTTCTACTTTCAATGCTAGGTATTAATTGAGTTATTAACAAAACCAATAGTAAGCAAATGCAGGGAAAATTATGCAATGTACAGTAATAAAAGAGTTGATACATTCATACAGTCGTTCAAATACAACCGGCCCTTTGAGATTAACCGTAATGCTGATGTGGCCCGGGATGAAATTGAGTTTGACACCCCTGCTTAAGACGCGTCTGCAGCAAGCACTTATTTTGACAAGACACGTGAACATAGGATCACTTAACGTGCAGAACACATATTTTGAAATTACGAACCACACACATGATGGGCTACATACATGTTGTGACGAACTTCGCATCGAGCGCCCTCGAAAAAGAAGTCACCGCCAGCCTGCCACTGGTCATAGTATATCCACTGTTTGCCCTATCCGAATATCTTGGCAAGATTTATAAAAACGGCAAATCGCTTTTATTTTAGCATTGTGATATTGTATCCGTCCGTATAAGCAGTGTGTGTAAGATTCAGTCAGTGGGTGCTGTGAGGCCATGGGTAAATGATAAAGTATCAAATGTTAGCTGGCTTCTGTGATGAAAGTCTAAAGCAATAAGCTTCAGTAGCTAAAGGGATCTGGTTCAATAGTGATTTACCTCTAAACTGCTTAAGGGTATCTCACAGGTGCCAAGAAGCTTTTCATTTGATACAGTACAGTAGTATTAATTCAGCTTTCTTGTTTTCATTTTTATCTCAATTTACGTTGTATGGCACGAGTCTCCCTGGGAAAATATTGCCTCAAAGCGCTGTCATACGAAACGAATAACAATTGGTTATTTGACCTGGCTGTAACAAGGTTAATTATATTTTGCCGTCTCTCTTTTCAATTTTTTTGCTCGATGAATGAGTGATATGTGAGGTCTTGAATATTTCAAGGTGAGCAGAAACAGAATAATAGCTAGCAGTGTTTTGAAATGCTTCATGTCAGTGTGATCTGAATGTAATTAGGTCTCGGTTTTCCTCAAGCTTTCGGCTTGGGCTGCCGGGCCCGGGCGTCTAAAAGCATGATACATCTATTTTAAGGTTAAACTTTAAAAATAAACTTTGGTGACATGTTATTGGATAAACTGGCCATTGCTCACTTATAACTTATACATAACTTAAATAATTAATAAACAATTTAAAACATTATGTAATGCTTAACAGATTTAAATGTGTGAATGTTAATCGTTTATTATGAAGTCTATACATTGTTAAACTTTCACAGAATGTGCAATACACCAAGTGTTAATCGGTGCACCATACTGTAGGAATGAGGCATAAGCCATTACAAGAACACTACACAGCATTCTGCCTTTATTGTCAATGGGTAATTAAAGTCCAACACGCCATTGGTGTGATGGCTTTAATTGCCCCTTTAAACACAATACGTTGTAATTAAGCATAGGGCGCGCGGGGTGGAGGGTGAAGGTGACGAGCGGATGGGAAATTATCTGAGGGATACGCGGATTTGATCCAGGAGTTTAATAAGATGTCACGCTCATTCTCCGCCTCGCGAGCGTCTGCTAATTTCGGCGCACGCGGGCATTCTCTGGAGGTGTATCAGCACACGCAGCCCAGGGCTCCCGCGCACCTCTTTTCTTTTCTATTCAGAGAGAAAACGGCTCGCATTGCCCTGCAGGTATCGCAGGCATACGCTTTCACCTTCACTCTTTCTCTCCGGTCACTCCCCAGAAGAGCGCGCGGCAAAGTTTTTCTCCCCTTCCGCCTCTTTTTCTTCCGCGCGTACGCCACGCGCAGGCAACGGTGCGTGGCACCGCTCAGCCTTATTAAAAGTGGAAGGCGATATTTCACCCCCAAGAAATATAACAAGATAGACAAGTGAGCAAAGCTAATCCTAGGGATGAAATTAGCAGGCAGGGTCCCGGGCCTGCTGGAGATGATGAACGAGGTTGAACTACCTCACACAGGCGCGCGTCCGCTGGGATAATTACGCCAAGCTCCCGGGCTTGAATCTGTCGGCGGGACTTTTTGATGGCTCTATTTCAATGAGGGCTTGCCTGTGAAATACATAGTAAAAGCTATTAAAATTGAAATTGTTCTAGGGTGATGTTGGGAGAGCGGGCTATTGACCCCATCAGGCAGTGTTTAATAAGGTGTGCCTTGCGTGGGGATTCTCGGCGCACTCTGCGTGTCTTTGACAGTTTCGCACAAGCGCACACTAGTTTCTTTTTCTTCTTCGTCGCGTTTTAAAGTTTAAAAGCGAGTTCACATTTATAAAGGTTAGTAGTGGCCTATACTGAAGATTGAAAAATGTCAGTGATAACTAGACTAGGTTCAACAGTTTTGGATAAAATTTGATGTAAACGTTTAATTGGGTTTTGTGTTATTGGGTGAATTCATGTGGATTGGGACATTTCAATGTCAAAATGTGCCCCAATCTGCCTGAATTCATACTAATCATTAGTAATGCATTTGAACGATTTAACTTATTTTCAATAACAGCTGGATGTTTTTAACATGTCTTTAGATGTAGGCTATTACTATGTCATATTCAGTCATCACAATTTTGGCAGAAATGTCAAATTAAAAGCAGAGTAATTCTGAAACTGTACATTATCTAATGTAAAAAGTGTATTTGGAGAAGTCAGATGTTTTCAATCTGGGGTCTGGGGACCTCTAGGGGGTCACCAAAAGGTCCAAAGGGTCCCCAAAACAAAAAGGCAAAACAAACATTGTAAAAGTTTGCCGAACATTGTTATTGTTTCATTTCTTTGTATTTATCTCTTCTTTCTTGCTACATACATACTTTCAAGATTTTTTGTTGTTTATATTTCTAGTGTTTTATTTAATACTGTGCCCTTTATCTCACTCACTGCTTAAAACTGCTATGAAACAAGATTGCTGGAGTATAAATTATTTTGAATTAAAAATGTTTATTTTCGAGTTTGTATATAGCCCATTATTTCATTATTTAAGTTCGAATAACAACATGCCTTTAAAAATGTACACTTACTATTCATCCAACTCGGTTTAAATGTTTCTTTATGCATAAAAAATATACAAACAGATATTTATTTTAAGAAGGGTGTCCATCACTAAAAGTTTATTATATTTTGGGGTCCTCTGCATCATAACGTTTGAAAAAAAACCTGCTACATTAAATCATATTTTTATTTTGGCCATCCAGATGTTTCAGAAGTACACTTACCTAAAAATGTACCATATGTTGTAATGCATTTTTAGTCATTAACTAGTTACATTCACATTAAAATATTATGTAATCTGACAAAATCAACCTAGAAAAATTACATAAACAAAAGTAGAAATAGATCCCAAAGTTACAATAGCACATTTTCACTTTTCACAGTATGTTAATGATTTAAGGTAAGATTGCTCTCAGCATTTCACAATAATTAAATATTTCACCTTAAAGCAAAAAATACTCTGTAAATTAGCTGTAGTTATGCAGCTGTTTGCCGGTGACTTACTGTAGATTTAAATGTATGTTATATTTACTGGCAACAATTTGTTCAAAGTTAAATGAAGATTAACAAGTCTTTGCAGAATAAAACTAAAATATAACAGCCTCATCAACCTTTTTGTGTTTTTCCTTCAGATTTTGGTTCCCATGCATTAGGCTGTTATTTTAGTTTTATTCTGTAAAGATATAGATAAAGATAGAAATTTTAACAGTGTACCATTTACCCAATCAACCTACCATTAAATCACCAATCATAAATTAGATAAACAGATAAAGCAGACATATTCAAGCTATAGATTTTTATAGATTTAGAATACCATTTTACACATGATCTCTTCTGCAAAGGCAAACCAAAGTCATTATTTATTTAGGTAAACATCAGTGAACGCATTGCAAACATTGTGCATACGCTGCAGTTGGGAGGGAAATTTTCCTCTAGATAAATGTGAGAATTCTCAGTGCTTGGCTCTGGACGGAGGTGGTTGGGTGCACATGAGGATAAAGTACAGCAGAGTCGCATCAGGCTTTGACCAATACGCTGACCCGTCTCTAGGGGAACAATGACTTTGAACATTTCTGCACCCGGCCCTGGCACTTTCATTGTACGAGTGATGGCGCCAGCACACCTATTCATCACTTTCCTCCAAGTTACCTCCTCTTTGTTTTAGTTCACAAACAAAAGCTGTTGTCTTTGTACACACATTTACAGCACACATACTGATAAAATACTGAGCGAATCCATCTACACACATGAAGCGAGCTATGAATCATTTTTAAAGACCATCAACATCAAAGTTAGAAATATTTCTGTATCTATCTATGACAGAAGATCTTCACATTGTTTTAACAAAAATGCACTTGTTTTGGCAGAGAATCCACACACCTATCAAAAACTATTTAACCAAACAAATACTTTGATAAAGATTAAAACTTAATATTTTCTTAATATCTGTTGCTTAATATGACCAGCAGATGGCCCTGTCTACCATGAAATTGTGTTTTCCCAAAGCATCTCTAAAAGAAAACTGTTGTTTCAGAGCATGTTCCCACTATCATTTTGTAATAATTTATGGAGTCTAGCAAAACTCCTTTCTTTTGTCCTTGGGAAATTAATTAAAGTGAAAATACGCAAGCTTTAAATTTTTTTATTTTAAATTTTTGTCCTTGCACTTTTCAAAATGCTTTCAAAACCTATGCTGACTACAGAATTAGCACTTGCACACTACTCACTAATTCGTACTGTATTAAAATTATTAAGGTTGCATGGCAACACTTCAGTATGGGGAACATATTTTTACTATTAACTCCAGATTTTGTCTCAATAAATGCCTAATTTACTGCTTATTTATACTTAGTAAGGTAGCTGTTTATGCATTTAAGCATAGGTATGGTGTAAGATTAAGGTATGAAGAATATGGTCATGCATTATATCTGCTTTATATAAACTAATACTTATAAACAACCAATATACTAATATGCAGCTTTTATTGAATGTTAAAAGTGAGAATAGGTGTTACCAGTAAAATTTATATTTTTTCATATTTGTTTTTGTAAAAATATTCAAATGTTTAAAACAATTAATTTAAAATCAGATTTTTCCATTTTTTTATTGAAGTTATTGCAGTTATTATTCTTTCACATTGTAACCAAAGTCCCTTCCCATCACAGATTTATCATCGTTCAGTTTTGTGGTTAAACAGCATCTGAATGTTTGACAAGACTGTACTGCTCTCACATGTTTATGTAAATGAAAAACTGGTAAATTGTATTCAGTGTTGGTTTTGTGTGTTTCCCAGTTTCAACTCCGTGGCACGTCCGTCCTACAGATATAATTATGTGCTTTTTGCTCATATTTCTTTAGCAAAGCCAAAGTGCTTGTTGATCAAAGATTTTAATATTTGGTAGTGCTTAATACATATGAATTTGCATCAGTGTAAACATGTAGTAAGAAAGGAAAATTGCTGCTATATTTTAAAAAGCATAATCTACAATGTATATGCAAACATAGCATAAGAAAAATGTTAGTAGGTCATATATTTTGAAGTCCTGCATATTAATAATAACAATAATAAAATAAAAAATAATATTTTGTAGCTCAGTGGTAGAGCATTGCGCTAACAGGACAACAGGTCATGGGTTCGAACCCACACTGTAAAGAATGATGTCATATCAAAATATATTTTTGTTACTTTAACTTAACAAATTAAGTTAAACAATTTCAACTTAAGTTAAAAAATTTTGTTGACTTATCACAAATCAAAACTATATATTAGGATGATTTTTCAAAACTAAGTTGTTTTAACTTCATGCTGCATTTTTTTCCAGTGAAGTCACTTTGGATAAGAATGTCTGCCAAATGCATACATTTAATAATAACAATAATAACAACAACAACAATATTAATAATAACAATAATATTATTAATAATATGGTAACAAAGTGTACAAACTGTCCTTTAAAGGAAATGAGAGCTTCTGCCAGTGAGGGGAAATGAGAAAGTAAGCTTTGCGGCTCTTGCCACACTTAGCAGTTACGCAAATCCAATTTAATTCCCTCTCATATGCTCTCCCAGGTATCTTTTGTCCTTTAATCAAATTCTGTTTACGGTTGAGGCAATTATTTCCAATTTACGCACTTAAAGGAGAATGAAAGTGGTCCACCAGGAGGCTGGCGCAGGGGAGGGGTGCGGCTCGCAAAGTACACAGCTTGCAAACAGGTAACCTCTAAAAGAGCATTTTTGCTTTATCTATGCTCATTTCCCTCTGTATGATTTAATTTCGCCGCCTTTAAATATGACAAATTACTGCTCTTGTCTTCACCTAATGCTTTTAACCGATCCCAGTAAACTGCATTAATCGGCCGTGCGTCTGGCTCGAACCCGCTTCTCATTTGCCCTATTAGTGAAGAGTCTCATAACCAGGTGAATAATCTTAAGGCTTTACTGCTTTAATTATGCCATAATCACTTCAGCATTTGGCCCCCTTTAAGAGCCAGGAGCGATCCTGTTTTTTTTTCTCTCTCTCACCGGTAGCCCATATTCTCCATGTCATAGCCGAACATCTATTTGACGATGCATGATGAAGGGCAGACTAACTTTGTAGGACAAGACAAAGCTTAAACATATGGCCAAAATCCCCCTGGTGTAATCTTCAAGAGGGCCTTTCTGCGATCCCTCCACTGCTCAGTGCTAGCTCGAACGCTTTTCAAACCAGTGCTGTTTTTGGATCTCCTTTTACATCCCAAGTCGTCATCTGGTAACAGGCACACGGCAGGCTGAGAGTGATTAAAACTGCATATTATTCTGTAAGGCTTTCAATTGCTTAATGAGAATATAGAGTCTCATCAATGTGCAGGCGTGCACTCAACATGGCAACGTTTCATTTCGGCATTTACATGTTTGTTTCCTCAGTTTATCTTGTTAACTGCTCCGCTAAATGTTTTAAGCCAAGAAATAAATATCTGCTATTTAACTTCATTATTATAAATCAAATGAGCACTTTCCACCGTGTTAATGAAGACAAAGTGAAATATGGATGTTTTTCTCATTGCATTCGAGACCAATTAAGTGGCCCATTTAAAGCTAATTAGCCACTAAACTTCAATTTGTGTCACGTTATTCACTCTTTTCGAAATCTCGCCCCAGTCAAACATTAGTTCCTGCGACAAATGCCACCAACAGACATCTGTTTCCAAATATCCACCAACATTTTACCCCTCATGAGATGTAAATATATAAAAAGACATGTTTAGAGAAAGCAGACATTCAGTCTTTATATCAAAGCGCATTTTTATTCTCCAGCCACTGAAGTCTTTGCATTCACTTCGCCAATTGTCACTTCCTTTTAGCTCCTGAAATATATATCATTTTTATACTGTATTACGAGCACGTGCCAACCTCGACAAGTGCTTTTAAAGTTATCAAAAACGTCGAATATTTTAGTTAAACTGTCAGTTTAAGCAGTCGATAGCCAACATGGTAAACAGTTCTCACTGGAATCTCTTTAAACAGTCAGAACCTGTTTGGACGGATTCGTGACAGCCACAGATATCCGCAACGCGGTTCAATTTCACCGCTTGACATTTTCACAACAGGTGCTGGAAATAGCACAGAGCCATCCAAGATTAAAACAAGCATACTAATGCATGCTTATTCAAGTGTTTGATGTAGCCGCGCACAGTTGTAGCGTGTGCCTTTAGACTATACGGTATTCCACTGGAGCCTTTTTCTTGACTTGGCAGTCGGTGTTAAAGAGTCGTATGGTAATTCTTCTGGAGGAGTTTTTGATGGCTTGCCAAACAGTTTTCTTTTTTCACTGAGTCATTTTCCCAGCTTTCACCCAATAAAATGTAATCCTCCTCTTGTCTGGCTTGTAGCAGGCTTAACAATATTTTGACATTTATAAATGCCATGAATCTGACTTCTAGTTAAGTGAGCAGCTCTTCTGGTTGTTAAGTGATCCTGTCAATGGTTATTATTACAGTTATCTTAGAAGTATGCAGGATTTGATTACTGAGTGTCGTACTTGACGGATTGAAGAAATGGATTATTGAAATAAACTGACATGACCTTTTATATTGAATTATGGAAAGATAATTATGTCTGTGCTAACCTTATGGAACTATGATAAAAATAAATAAATAGAAATATAACCAAAGGTGTGATGGTCACAACATTGTATACTCTCAGAAAAAAGGTACAAAAGTCACGTGGATAAAAGGTCCTTATGTACCATTTGAGGTGCCAATATGCACCTTTTAGGTACAAAAGTCTGGAAAGGTGCCACGTCTTCTTGTACCTTTTTTGAGAGTGTACTGTAGGTAGTTTACAACTTTATTTCTGAATTATATGATGATCAAAACATACTTAGCTTAAAAAAACAACATGTATAAAAATGTTTATTTAAAGTTGAATAAGGTTTAAAATAAGGTTGATACAGTACAAATGTGGCATGGGGAACTTTTGAACCCTACACCTAGCACAAGGCAAAATGTAATCCAGTATATAATTGTATAGATTTTTTGATGAAAGTACTGTGCAGGCCACTATGCCACCATAAGATTCGTTGTTTTTAATTTGTTAACTATACAAGACTCAGGCTTCCCATGGCTCATGGGAATTTCTGAAATGTCATGGAAATTTTAATGTCTATTTCAGACATTGAAAGTTAGGGATTTTTTATTTTATACAAGCCATATCAGGGATTTTTGTTTGTCACTTTACACTTTTGTTTCTATTGATCAAAATGCAATCCGATTGTTAAGTTGTGACGTAAAGGAGTCCAGGTTCAGGATTCCACTGATTTCAAGTGAGAATACAATCTAAACAGTCATTTATTGGCATTGTTTACTCATTTCAGGCATTTAAGCTACAATTTTATAAACTCTTGATTTACACTATTCACGGCATCCCAGTCATAAGTCATGGAAATTCAGCATCTTAGTCAATGAAAGTCAGGGAATTTGACATTTGGCTTATATGGGAACCCTAATAACTATTTCTTACAATTTCCCTTTATTAAAATACAACCAGGAAATACAAAAAAATCTGTATTAAAAAATAATAATTATAAAATTATAAGCTAAAGTATTTAGTGTGAGCTCCCCTTGCACCAGGAACCGGCAGGCTCTCTTAAACTTAAAGCCCCCCTAACTTAGAAAATGCACTTCATGGGCCCTATCTTGCACCCAGCGCAATTGACTTTGTCAGTGAGGCATGTATCATTCGTATTTTGCACCAGCGCACAGCGGGTTTTTCCCTCCACAGACGCACGTCGGTAAACTAGGGAATGAACTTGCGCTCCCTGGGCGGTTCAGCGCAAAAAAGGAGGCGTGTTGCAGCGCAAGTCATCCCTGATGCTATTTTGCAGTTTCAAAAAACAATTGCGCCACTGACCAAAAAAAAACTAGTCTAAAGTCAGTGGTGCGTTGCGCGTGGTTCATTATGCTATTTTAAGGGCGCATGCTTGACCATAATGTATAGCGTGCACAACGCGCACACACTTTGCTTATCTAATCTACACAGATGCAACAGTTATTTTTGCAAATCATAAATTGTTACAATAAAAAATATTAACACATGAGATAAGGGAAATCATTGTGGTGAGCATTGTGGTGATAGTTTTTATTTATTGTGTGGCTGCGTTAAAAAATTCTCATGCAAATAACGCTTAAAATATTTTCATAAGTTTGTTGTGTGGCTGTATTAGGTTTATTTTATTTAAATAATAATTAAAATATTTTCATAAGAAACCTTAATGTATATGACCTTGATTTGTAAGTGTACTTTGGGGTTGGACCTTGCTTGCGTTTCTTGGGTCCGATTTCAAAGCCCCCAAACCCTTTCAGCTGTGAGGGTGGACGCAGCGATGTCCTCCGCTGTAGAGGCAGATCCACCTCCCGTTACACGGCGTGCCCGATTTATGCTGGCAAGCTTGGGATTCCCCCGTCTCCTGACATCATTGTAGCGCTTGTCGCAAAGATGGGGATGCCAGCTGATGAGACAATTGTGGCTATTTCCTCTCACGCCTGTTTAACCTACGCTGATTTGGGCGGGTTTCTCCTATCCCCATACAAAACAACTTCTCTGTCTTTGACTGCTCTTACAAGATTGTGTATCTCATCGGCTGTGAGCCGCTCCTGGCGTGCGCCTGGTAAATTTGTCATAATAATAGCAAACCGCCATGGAACTTGCGCCCTTGCGTTTAAAGGGAATGTTGGATAGAGTTCTGATTGGTTTATTTGAGGTTACGCCCAAACCACACCTATGAATAATGAACCTACTTCAGACCAACCCCTTATTGATTTGCGCCTGGCGCAAGAGTTATTTCTCCCGCCGGGAAAATAGCAACAGCGCCCAAGATCCGCCCACAAAGTCACTTGCGCTTTGCGCTTCGCACTTGCATTTCAGATTGTTAAAATAGGGCCCTAAATGTGTTTTGGCAAAAAATGAGTCGCCAGTGTGTGTGCAGAAAGATCCTGTAATTATACAAATCCATCTTTTCTTCTTTGTGTAATCTCCTTAATAAACCGCAACAGTCACACTCAAAACTGTTGGGGATCCCCTAGCAATGTGATGTCACATTGATTATGCCCCACCCATGACCGCTCACAGACTCCACCTTATGAGCGAGTAGTTCAACCTTCTTCCAGAGACAAATGTTTTAATGTAGTCCAAAGCACGCGTGTAAGCGTTCAACCCCTACTTTGCAAACGAGGCGGGGAACAGAAGCTTTCTGTGCATTTAAAGAAAAAACACATAAACAGTGCATTTTTCTTTGCAGCCACAAAGGGCCATGTTCAACGCTCGAACTGATTTTGCCAAGCGGTTGATGTCCTGAGGGCAACAAATTGTGTTGACCCAGGGACAACATTTTTCTAAATTAAACCTAAACCCACCCCAAACCCCAACCCTAACCATAACCAAACCCTAAAATCAGAGGTACATGATAAGTGAAAAACAATGGTCTAGAAACAGCTAATCCTGGTTGTAAGATTAAACTTAAAACAAACTGTGAACTTATTTCTGAAATCTGATTGGTTGGTTGAAATGTTGTCCCAGGGTCAACATAATGTTGCCCTGAGGACATCAACCACTTGGCAAAATCAGGAGAGCCATGTTCAAGCTCGATCAACATCGTATAATGAAAGAGCTGTGGTGTATTTTGAGCTGAAACTTTACAGACACATTCTGGGTTTAACAGAGACTATTTTAATATTGCTGAAAACATCTTTGTTAGGGGCCCTTTAAATATAATTAAATCCTAATTCTGATCTAAAGATTTAAGGACTTTCTCCCTAAAAGAGTTCAGGATGTCAAAATAGGTCACACTAAATACTGACTTTTTCCTGAGGAAGATATTTTTTCTGAAATTAAAAAACAAATATTCGATGTATATATTTTCTTTAGTTGTATTAGGTCATGCACGTTTCACAAATTAATCTCTATTGTGATCACCACTTAAACATCTATTAAACACCTATTTATCACCACAATTAGTACACTCAGGTGAAATCATTTTCAATTTTTTGTTATTCAGATGTTTTTATTTTTTCAGTTGACAAAAAATCTATTCAACTTTTTTAAGGTTGGAAAATTATTGTCTTAGAATGAATATGATAATTTTAGGCATTCTTATAAATAAATATGTTTGTTATGTTAGAAAAAAAAATTATTGCCCACAAAACCAGTCATAAGGGTACATTTTTGAAATTGAGATTTATAAATCCTCTGAAAGCTGAATAAATAAGCTTCCCATTGAAGTATGGTTTGTTAGGAATGTCTGAATTTTTGTCTGAGATTTGAAAATCTGGAATGTGAGTGTGCCAAAAAAAAAAAAAAAAAAAATCTGAATATTTAGAAAATCACCTTCAAAGTTGTCCAAATTAAGTCCTTAGCAACACAATCATATTATTAATGATAAATAAATTGTTTTATATATTTACAGTAGGAAATTTACAAAATATATTCAGGAAACTTGATCTTTGCTTACTATCATAATGATTTTTGGCATAAAAAAATTATACAACATACAATGTTTTTGTTGCTATTGCTACAAATATACCCGTGTTGCTTGGTTTTGTGGTCCAAAGTCACATAAATTATAAGAGAAACTGAAAACAGCTTTTCTTGTTTTGTTTAGGAACATCAGCATTAGAGGATAAAGCAGAAGTAAGTTTTCCAGCACTACTGTCCCTCACTCTTCCTCCAAGCCCTTAACTTCTCCTGTAAGGGTATAAATGCAGCAGATGACATGCATGGAGCTCTGGTTCTCCCCTCCTCCATCATTAAGTGGCAGGGAGGCAGGCTCTCTGTGCTGGTCCTTTATGATTGATAGGCTGGGGCTGCTGCGATTTGGGTGGCTAGTAGGGTGCAGTTATCAGGAGGGTTGACACGTTTTCAAGCTTGAGACAGGTGTTCTGGTGGGGTGTCACATTGTGGGAGTAAGGGGCCCCTCGCTGCAATGATGTCATGAGGGGCCTTTGATAAAGGGGCCAGAGAGAGACCTGGCCATCATACACTCAGGTGACTTTTAAATCATTTAGATAAGACACACTGATTTAAATATATAAAGTCCTGCTATTATGAGTTTAGGAGTATCAAAGTTTGATTTCAATCATTAATTCCACTTCAGTTTCAATCTTTGACATCACCTTACTCGGTCAGTATTAAAGATATCAAGGTTATATTTTTACAGAATGTATTTACGTAGAATGAGTACTTAAAACAGTGGTGGCTTTATTCATTCTGACTCATGTCAGCATACTTTTAATCATTTTTAAACATCAATATGACTCAAAAAGTGACTGGTTCTGTACAAAGCAGCTCGCAAGATAATAAGAAAACCGCATGTCTATAACATTAGCATTTATTTTATAAATTGTACTCCCGTTTTTTCCCCATGTGCAATTTTAACCGTGAAGGTCCATGCTTCTGCTGGAGGGCTCGGTTCTTGCGGTAGCGAGCGATGACTTTTGTAATATAGTTGTGCAGATGTGCATCTGTATCAGAGCTCCCCAAAGAGAGCGGCGAAATTCAATCAGAGAATTCAAGAAGAGACGGCAGCCTCTGGAGACATCAGCTTTACAGGAGTGTTTCTATACTGCAAATATCTCCATCACTACAGCGGCTGAATTGTCTCCTGCACTGCTGTACTGTAATTCAGATAAGCAAAATATTTATGACATCATCATCATAAAAAATATCACTCGGTTCATGTGTAATAATCAAAAAGTCATTAAAATAAATAAATACCAACGCTCTCTTATAAGTGAGGGTGAAAGAGATAAAGGGTAACAAGAGAGAACATGTCCTACAAAAGAGGTACAGGAAGGTAGAAGGGAAACTTTGCGGGATTTGCAGTAGTGCAGAATTAGCAGTGAAGTGTCTCTGCGGACCGGGTTCTGGGGGGCTGTTGTGTCCAGAGGGGATGGGTGTCAGGCAGGTGCACGTGTCAGTGAGTAATGGCACTATCAGCCCGCCGTTGTGATCCATCATGCACAGCGGCCACAACCAACACAGGAATCACAAGCACAGCAACATATCATTACACAAGGTTATCGCTGCCCCCTTACAAACCCTGATCAATCTACTCTTCTACCGGGCCCTCGGCTCTATTGTTTGTGTTCTCTTTTATAAAAATGATGCAACAAATTTAGTCATTGCCTAGTTTGTGCCAGTATCGTTTTTTTACAAAGGAGACATGTTTAAAATGTACAGCTCTTTTTTGTCGGGAAAAAGGGTCAACAATATTGATGACTCATCCTGCACTCAATACCTATACATTTTTTTGTCCAATAAAATGCTCCCTAAAATAAGAAAGTCCCTCCCCATAATATCACCTGTCTCTGATTGGTAATAGCAAGAAGCGGATCTTTGTTTTTGACATTGGCATAACCTTAATGCTTAAAAGGTACTAAATAAGCAAAAAGGTTTCTGTTGGTAGCATGTCAGTTTTATCGCTTCTGACAGAATATTTATGTCTTCCCTACTGAAAAATCCAGCAAAGACCAGCATAAGCTGGTTTTAGCTGGTTAAAGGTGGCAGTAGCTGGTCTAAGCTGGTCTTCCCAGCAAGGCAAAGCTGCTCTCTAAAAAATAATGTGTTGAATTTACTTGAAATATATATGCACCATTTTTGCATCACACTTTTTAAGTAATCCCAACTTGAACAATTTTACTCAAAATTAACAATAAAACCTGTGTTTTATGTACTTACATTTTTAAGTAAAGAATGTTACATGAACTCAAATATTTAAGTTCATAAAACACATATTTTCTTGTTAATTAGGTACATCTAAGTAAAATAATTCCAAGTTGAGATTACTTAAAAAGTGTGATGCAAAAATTACTTATGTTTTTTCATTTTATTTTTGCATAAATTTAAGTTCACCTGGTAACTTAAATGTTTGTGTTGCACATACTAAATATGTTAAGTAGAGGTTGAAAAGTTATAAATACTAAGTTTTTTGTGTTTTATAATTACTTTAATAAGTAATGGTTGTTCAGCCAACAAATCTTTTTTTTAGAGTGTGGTCAAACTGGTGGGCCAGCTGGTCTTCAAGCCTGACCAGCTAAATCCAGCTAGACCAGCTTAAAAAGTGACCAAAACACAGCTAGACCAGCTTGCTAGACTAACAATACCAGCTAAAACCAAGCTGGGAGACCAGCTAAAACCAGCTCACCAGCTCATGCTAATCTTAGCTGGATTTGTCAGTAGGGTTATTTGTTCTAAGAAAGTCCAAAGAGCATTTCGAAACTTATTTTAGTAAGTAACAACTGGAAAATTGCTGCATAATTTAATTTAAATTCACGTTGAGCGCACCATGGTTAATGATTACTGATATTTAGTTGCAAAATTGACTGGCAAGTTGCATTTGAATAGAACTGTGTACTGCTAAGTGAATAAAGCTTGAAAAATTGTATGAAATGTGAGATTTATATTATGTCTACATCTCCAGAGTTGTATATTTTAAATGACTTGTTGAAAAGTCAAGCACAGCTTCCATTTTATTTTTTTCTCCAGTATCAGAACTTCATGATCCTCATGTAGCTGTGTGCACAAAAGTGTGCAAAAGGCAAAAAGTCATTATCTAAAGGGGGTATTATAATTAGCAAAACAATAAAAGTTTATTAATGAACATTAAAATGCAAAATAGTAAAAAGAGATCCAATCAATCAAAGACGACTCCCTTTTTTAGTTTTAATTAGATATTGCAGTTAATGGCATGAAGGGGGGGGGAGTTTTGAGCAACTTAATTGCAATGGTTTAATGGGCCAACATCTTTATAAAGTTGGGGATTCAAGAAACGTAATTTATAGAATAATGTCATTTTTATTTCTTCTGCTACTAATAAAAAGCAGTCAAAGCAGTGATCTCCCTTGCTTTGAAACTAGCCAGGCTTGAGGTTCATTTTCTTGTTGCTTTATTTACACTCTAAAATCAACATTTCGAACCACATCAGATACAGTGTGTGTAATAATTTGCACTTAAAATGATATCCTTCCCACCCAAAATCGAACTTAAATTTAAACTCTAAAACCGCAGTCACACCAAATTTACGGCATGTCAAAGTAATTTATATAATATGCACTTACACGCCTATTTCCAAAATAACACAAAAGTCTGTCTTACCGCATGCAACTCATGACCCGGTTGGGACTTTTTAATGAAATCCAGCGTCAAACAAACACACATGCAAAACTCCGCTGCTACCCCAGGTAAACAAACTATATCCATTGTTTCCATAAGGCCGGCTTTCTTCTCCTTACATCCAAAACCACACTTCTTCATTCATGCCATTGTTGAGTCTTAATATTAAACAAAGGTGTCGCGTGACGTGATGTTTGTAAGTTCTAACGTCTCCCACTGATTGACGGGTGGGCGGGGTTTTCCGGGGGAAGTCCCCTAAAAATAAGTGATACGTATAGAAACCCCTGAAACGTCAGCTGGGCCCGTAATGGAACAAACTTTCCAAAACTTGTACGAACCCTGGCGAAGTGCATTCGGGACAGAAATACTCTGTAACACGCCCAACATTTTGCCTACGTTTAGCATGAGGAAACAACTCTTAACTGTGTTAATAAATCAGAATGCATTGAACCGCCCCTTTAATACATGTATTCCAATTTAAAGCTTACATGACGTGGGTTTCCTAATAACGAAAACAGTACAACAGCATGGGTAAAATGTTGAATTGGACCTAAGGAGCTATTTCTGAAACAGGGCAATAAAAATCAGAGCGCTCCACTTTTGTAATTAGGACAGGATTTGAAGTCTCTTTACTTCTTGCTTGAGCAGTTAAAAGATGCTCAGAAGGTCCATTTAAGAAATCCGAAAAGTGTGATTGGTTATCAATCATGCATATATCTGTATGTTTTTCCTTAGTAGATAAAAGGATAATTTTAACATCTGATATGTAAAAATCTATAATTAGCAGCCTCAGATATGACACTTATTATTTTATTTATTTTATTATTATATTATTTTATTATTTACAGAAATTCACACCATCAACCTGTTAATAATAACCAGAAAAATACAAATTTTGGGATTAAGAATGGTGTGCATGTCGGAGCCGATGGTGTAGTGGGCAGCGCTCCGACATGTTGTGCTTTCGCACTTTCGGCGACCCGAGTTCGATTTTGCCTATCCCATACTCCTCTCTTCTACCTGTACTTTCCTGTCTTCGTACTAACTGTTAAATAAAGGCAAAAATGGCCAACAAATATCACTTAAAAAAAGAATGGTGTGCATGTTAAATTGATGTTTAAGTAAGGAATAATTGACGACGGGCCGTTGAATGATTTGAAAATAATGCACATCCAAGGTGGTAATGCGGTACGACACAAAGCGGGAGTGTGGTTTGTGTTATTTTTAAATAAATCAAAGGACCACAGTCAATTATTACATTTATCGAAAAATAATGCATATCCATAGACCATTTCTCAACCAATCCGAATAAAGGATTTAACAGCCCTGTGGTATAAGTTGCAGTAAATTGGTGTTAGTTTCAACAGGCTCTGAGTTGCACAGAATGCTTAAGATTACTTGATTCCTACCTGATCTGACCCATAAGAAATACTTTTCCAAGTTAAACCTAATGTTGACTCCATTGTACTAAATAACATGTATTTTTTACATGAATTAAATTTAATTATTTAAAGTTTAAATTAATATTTTTTCAGTTTTTATGGTAACACTTTATTGCAATAGTCCACGTTAGAGATTTAACTAACTTGTACCTTTACTAACCCTAACCCTACACCTAACAATGCAAATAATGAAAGTGATGTTCTAATGCCGTAAAACCATTTTGATTCTCAAATAATCTTTCAATCAAATGTTTTAAATGTAGTCTGTAGACCATTTTCCAAAAAAGAAAGAAAAAAGGTGGATATTAAGGGTTCTTTATGGAACCATATGGCAAGATAAATAACCTTTAAGGAACCTTTATTTTGATAGAAATATTGATAGAAACGATTGTATAGAGTGCATAGCATACTCTAAATAATAAAACAAAATTTGTCCCAGCTATGGTTTCCATATTATTGTTTCTAAACTATTTTCGCCATAATGTGACAGTATCACAGATGAAAGTTTGTCAATTATCCTAAGCGAGTTACAAATGGAAGCAATCACATCAACAAAAGGGCAGCAGTGCAACTGCTCTGAATCTTGTCAATTAAATGCAAAGATATGAGGGGTGTTTAGCATAGATACAGTAGTACAAGGATAAAATGCACCCCTGATGCATCCACGAAAAGCTCCCTGATGACTTCAGGTTTGAGAAGAGTCCTCTGCTCAGAGCAAAAACATAATGCAAGCAATCACTCGCCCGCATTTTCCTCTCGTGCTGATTTAGTCTCTCTTTTGGGCTCCCCTTCAGCCAGCACGATTCATCCGTCAAAATTGGACCTTTTCCACTCCACTTCCCCTTTTGTCCCAGCTCGGTCTAACACTGGAAACAAGAAAAAATACCAAACATAAAACTGTGGAACAAGCACAGCATTTTTGCCTGTACTTGCAGCCACAGCCACAGGCCGCCGTGCGTAGCTGCCACATTGTAGACTTCATGTGACACCCGACTCGAGCTCACACTTTCTGACTTTCAGCCGTCCTTATGTGGAGCGTAGAGCAGGTTTCAGTTTGGGCTGTTGTTAAGGAGAGAGAGATGGGGGTGGAAAGAGATGACAGATGCAAGAGTTTTTGTGGAAAGAGTGCTATTTCAGTGAAATGAATAAAAGTGCAAATCAAAGGAAGTCAAAGGTAATAAAATGGAATGTGATGAATTTAATACACAAATAAACTTCTATAGTGCTAAACAGTGCTTTAGGGTGTCTATATATGAAGAGTTTGGTTCCAAAATATGGAAGGTATTTTTGGACTTTTTCAAATGTATTAATTAAATTATAAAATAAATAATTTAATTATAAAATAAATAATTTAATTATAAAATAATTAATTAAATTATAAAACAAAAAATTAAATCGCAAAATATGTCCCAAATTTGAAAATGAAATGCTAAAATAAAAATTAAAACTTATATTAAATTATTTCATTTTCATTTTTAACGTGATAAAGCATCATTCCGGCCAAATTGAAAAATGTAATTAAATTGATGATTTGACATTTCATTTTCAATATAATCTTGAGTTAAGACACAGATCTGTACAGATGGCTACTGTGTCGATGGTACTGGCCAACGAGTGCCGGGTGGCTCTGTCACGGTAAAATGTGCGTCTACCCTCTGTGCATGGAGCTGGGCAGTGAGCAACATTTAGACTGTACGAGCTGACGCGTGGATTGTTTACATTTCAGAGGAGGAACAAACATTAAAAGAAGCTGGTCCACTGTTATGTATTTGTTATGTATGTATTATGTAATTGCGTATTTTTACATCTGATCCGGTGAGGCATCAGTGATTCTCATATGCATACACATACAGTATCACGCAGTGTGATAATCGTGCAATACATGCGCCGTGTTTTATATTTATTTTATAATTTAATATTTTTTTTAAATAATTTAATTAATTAATTTAAAAAAGTCAAAAATACTTTCCATACCAAAACGCGATAAACGTCCTTTTTTTTAAATGAGTTACCGCCAAAATCAGTATTGTATTAGGTCAGTATTAAAAAGTAAATTCTTAATTTTATGCAAAATCCAATATCCGCTGTCCTATTCATCTTCTCTCCCTTTTTCCCCAAAATGTGATAAATGCCACTCCTCCTTCTCAGCAGAATGCAATTAATCCGCTCAACAAATTACAGCGCACCATTCCACGCATTGTAAACAATAATGGCGGCGCATTGAATACACAAAATCCTAGTTTTCCTCATCTTGTACTTATTGATCAATAAACAAACAAAACAAAATAATACTTTTGTTGGCATTGATAAACCTGTGGTGGTTTTCTGTGATGGGGAAGAAACGTAAGCCATCAAAATCAAATAATTTACACGAGAGGCACTAGGGAGACGGAACATGCCGGCTGTTGCTTATTCTCACACGACAGCATCAAGCTTCTGTCATGCTAACACATTAATCCCAGGGGATCTTATGAAAAACTTTCCATTATTTTACTCAAAGCCAACGAAAATCGAGCAGGACTAAAACATTTTTAAGCCGATCGCTGTCAAAAAAGTTCAGCGACGACGTCCCAAGGATGACAGTAGCAATGACAGTGTTCTTAATATTAAAAAGTGTTTTGATTAATGCCATTAATGTTTATTTTTTTAATCAGTGTTTACCACTAGTCAACTAAATGAATATAAGATGGCAAAGATGAATGCACATTTATTTATTGATAAAATCATTTTATAGCATTTTGGAAAAAAATATAGTTTTTATAATAAATCTTTGATGCTATGTGAAAGTTTGTAACATAAAATAATGGTTTTCATCTTGTCACTTTCTTGGTATAGAAAACACATTTTTATCGAAATTAGTCAAAATGGATTTATTGCGTTTTGGAACCAAACTCTTCATATATAAAATATATAAAATAAATATTAGCTCTATGAATCTGTTAGTGCATTAATCCATCGTCACTCAACTACCTGTTCTGTTTATATGAATCTTTGAGACAGAAATTTCCTCAAAAAAATAAAATTTTAAGAGAAAAAAATAAAAACAAGAACAAGTTTTCTTACATCATATCCATCAGTGACTCATTTTCCTGAAAATGAATGCATAAAGGGGAAACATATCCACAAATCTTGTCTAGGCTACACTGTCAGAAACAAATGGTTAAAAATAGTCCCAAAGTTGTCACTGGGGGAGATATGTATACATTTGGTACAAATATGCACCTTTGCGGTACTAATACAGTATATGCACTCTTTGGTATCAATGTGTACGTCATACAAACTTTTTAGATGCAAAGTTGTACATTTCGAAAGGTTATTGCCCCAGTATAGGGACCATTTATGACCATTTTTTCAGACACTGTAACCGAAGTACTTACCATATCCCTCACTTGTAAGCACAAGTAACCTCAAAAATCTTTCAAGGAGACCAGAAGTAACTTTAAATATGACACATGCATAAAAGTGTCTCTATATAATACCATCAGGGAGAATAAATCCAAAGTTCTGCTTTTTTCTGTGGACACTTTTTTAAAAACTGGAAACTTCTAGTAGGGTGCAAAGAGCAGAGAGACAAAGAATCGAGTGAAATAGAGTGAGATGTCATATTTAATCTCCACAAACAGAGAAACCGAGCACAGCAGATATCTGGCCTAAAGCCATGTAACTTGTAGCTGAGTTTCTGTGTCACTGCTGTGTCCTTGAAGGCTCCAGGTAAAGATGAAGCATTGGATATTTTTTACCAACCGGAGCCATCACAATGCTTTAATAAACAGTCCTTTACTCTGTCAATCAAACTGCAGTTTCAAAAGAACACTTGCGACTAACAGTCAGACGCCCGCAAACCCCCCATAACTAATCTCATGCAACACAAAGACTGGCAGACACACTTTCAAAAATATCACAACATTTCATAACATGTAGCTCAATGTACGCTGGGCATGTTTACATAATTTTACAGCGTTTTAAATAGAGAACGTGTCTAACATTTCAGTCATTCTTAAGAGGACATTAATGTAAATCTATCTTTGTTAAATTTAAGGCTGATTTGTTTTCTCTTTATTGATTATAATACTGTTAGAAAAAAAATCAATACTGTATGTACCCCAGGTGCCAGTACCATTTAAAAAGGTCCTGAAATGTACCATTACACTGTAAAAACTATTTCTTGGTTCAACTTAAAGGAGACACACCATGAAAATCTGAAGTGCTATAATTGGGTCCCCAGTGCTTCTATCAACCTAGAAAATGTGAAAAAGATCAAGTAACTTTGTTTTGGTAAACCGTTCTCTGTAAGCACGTGAAAATTAGGTCATTGAAATTTGACTCCCCTTGTGATGTCAGAAGGGGATTACTTTGCCCCTTTATCTGCACTATCCAACCAAGGCACTGCCATTTAGTGCAGAGAGAAAAGTTTTATAGCACAATTGACTTTCAATTTCAACAAACCACCATCATTGTGATCAGTGTTTGCATTTCAGCAGCACATTTGCATTTTAAAGGACACATCCAAAACGGCACATTTTTACTCGCACCTACAAAGTGGCAATTTTAACGTGTTATAATAAATTATCTATATGGTATTTTGAGCTAAAACTTCACGTACTCTGGGGACACCAACGATTTATTTTACAATACATCTTAAAAAAGTATTGTGAAATGTCCCCTTTAAAAGTAAGTTACCTGGTTGCCTGAACATTTTTAGTTAATTCAACCAATAAATATTAGTTAACTCAAAGTTGTGTAAAACTAATATTTTTAGTTAGGTAACTTGCTTTTTTTAAGTTGAACCAACTTTTTTACAGTGTAGGTACAGATATTTATACATTTGGTACCAAATATGTACTTTTGAGAGGCTAATATGTATCTTTTAGGGACCAGTATGTTTTCCTTGGTACCTATCTGTAGCTCTGAGGTACTAATATGAACTCTTTAGGTGCAAAGCTGTACTTTTTGAAAGGGAACTGCTACAGTGACAGCTGGGGTACATCTGAAAGTGGATAGTTCATTATACACATTATGAGACATTTACACTCACTTATGATGAAATAAAAGCAGAACGTTTCTTTACACAAATCAAACAGGTTTTGTATTGGAACATGTGCATATGGGGGAAATTTGCATAGATATTTGGTATATCTTTAAACTTGACTCGAGAGTTTGTGAAAACCAACAAATACAATACGATTCACTGAAGTGCAAAATTGTAACACGTTTACTACATTTACTAAATTTCTATTGATTATAGTTATAAAAGCAGGTCATTAAACGTGTCTTATTTATTAACACCACACTGTATGTAAGACCCTGATGTTCAAGGTGAGTTTGATTGTATTTTATTGTAAATTGATCAGCTTGTTTCCTTTCTACACTCCAGAAGGGTGCCAATATTTCCATATAGGCAACATAATTAATAATATATTTATAACTTTGGTCCTGACCTCCAAACATGACAGAAACTCAATGCTATTTTTAGGATGTCCTGTGAAGTGTGTTTCATTAAACCTTGTTCACCTCCAATCACCTTCTCCCACTGTAAATTAAGAAGACATCAAGGTCGAGTGTGTCAATCGAACACTTTTTAGTCACGTTAAAGAGCTGTTACAGTTTTTTTCTTTAATTATTGATGCTATTTTTACACTGTTAAACGTAGCTACATTTCTGTTTGTTGAGATTTGTTTATGGTGTATTTTATGCTTAAATGTGAAATGTGGGACTTTTACCAGCATCTAGTGGTAAGATTGTGAATTTCAACCAACCCTTCCTTTTTAAAACCACATAGTGAAGCCGCCACATGACAAACACGTCATTGTGTAAGCCAACGTAGTAACAAAACGCAATCTATAAAACAATTTGTCCGTTTAGTGCAGGGTTGTCCAAACTCGATCCTGGAGGGCTGGTGTCCTACAGAGTTTAGCTGAAACTTCCCACAATACACCTACCTGAAAGTTTTTAGTATGTCTAGTAAGACCTTGATTAGCTGGATCAGGTGTGTATGATTAGGGTTGGAGCAAAACTTTGCAGAGACACCGGCCCTCCAGGAGCAGGATTGGAGACCCCTGGTTTAAGGGTACATGACCACGCAAAATGGCGACTTCCATGTGAGGGGACCAGCTGTGTATGTACATACTTGCATATACAGCAAGGAAAATACGTATTTGACACATTAGCATTTTTATCAGTAAGGGGATTTCTAAGTGGGCTATTGACACAAAAGTTCCACCAGATATAGCCATTAACCAAATATTGAATTCATATAAAGAAATCAGAACATTTAACTATACAAGTTGAGTCATAATAAATAAAGTGAAATGACACAGGGAATAAGTATTGAACATATGAAGAGAACAAGGTGCAACATTTTAATGGGAATGGTTATAGGCGCATTTCCAGAATGCTGAATGTTCCTGTGAGCACTGTGGGGGCCATTATCCGGAAATGGAAAGAGCATCACTTCACCATAAACCGGCCACGATCAGGTGCTCCACGTAAGATCCCTGTCTGAGGAGACCTTACATCAGCAGGTACTGCTGTTTCAAAGAAAAATATAAGCAAGACAAAAAGCATGTTGAGGCTTGGTTAAAGTTTGTGAAAGAGCATTTGGAGAAGCCTGTGGATTATTAGGAGACTATAATATGGTCAGATGAAAGCAAAATTGAACTTTTTGGCAGAAATTCTACACACCATGTGTTGGAGAAGAAATGGCACTGCGTACCACCCCAAGAACACCATAATAACAGTTACGTTTGGGTTTGGAAGCATCGTGGTTTGGGGCTGCTTTTCAGCAAGGGGTACTGGCAAACTTCATATTATTGATGGCAGGATGAATGGAGAAATGTACTGGGACATTCTGGATAAAAATCTGCTGCCATCTACCAGAAAGTTGAAAATGAAAAGAGGGTGACATTTCAGCAAGACGATGATCCCAAACACAAGGCCAAGGAAACAATGAAGTGGTTTCAATGAAAGAAAATCAAGTTGCTTGAATGGTCCAGTGACAGAACTGAAGATCAAAGTTCATAAAAGAGGCCCAAGGAACCTTCAAGATTTAAAGACCACTTGTGTGGAAGAATGGGCCAGAATCACTCCTGAGCAATGCAGATGACTGGTCTCTCCATACAAGAGGCGTCTAGGAGCTGTAATCACTAACAAAAGCTTTTCTACAAAGTATTAAATAAAATGTGTTCAATACTTATTTCCTGTGTCATTTCACTTTATTTATTATGACTCAACTTGTATACTTAAATGTTCTGATTTCTTTGTATGAATTTTAATATTTGGTGAAAATTTTGTGTCACTTAGAAATCCCCTTACTGATAAAAATGCTGATGTGTAAAATACTTATTTTCCCCGCTATATTTAGCATTTGTATTGCAATATGCATATTTAATAATTGATAAATTAATTTAAATAATATAGAAATTACAAGTTTTTTCTTGTAAAAGTGTTTCCTACTTTTCTTACATCTTTATATCCTGAAATGCACTTGGAGGAGGTATAAAATGTCCAATTGAAGATAATTTACCAATTTATTTTTTCTGTCTATTGAATGTTTGTTTGCCATTGTACAAATCAACATGCCAAAAAAATCAACCCTTAAGCAATAAAGAATGGTTGAAAATAAAAGATCGCACAGTATTCCGTACATTCCGTTAAGCACTTGTAGCCAGTATTGGTAACAGATCCAGGTCAGCAGTACGTCATGCCACCAAGTCTCTCATATAACTCCCCTGGATTTAGAGGCAAGAAAGGACCGTATATTAATCATTCCTTACCTCAGTGATTGACTACTTTATACGCACTGGGATGCAAAGACAAATTTCTTTGCAATAGAAATGAGGATAGAGTGGTACCCAAGGAAACATTTCCATTAAAATGTGTAACCTCATGCCACTGGCAAGAAAAACCTTTGGGATCTTGATCAAATTTCATGAGAGTATAAACTGACATCATTGTCATGAGTGTTTGTGATGTGAGTATACTGGATCATGAGCCCCGTTTACTTCCATAGTAGGAAAAAAGAATATGAATTGGTTACAAGCATTCCTCAAAATATCGTCCTTCTTGTTCATTACAACAAAGAAATTTTACAGGTTTATAACAACCTAAGAGTAAGTAAACGATTTTTTTCATTTTTGGGTGATCTATCCCTTAGCATCATTGTATTTACGGTTAGGGATGTATTTACGGTGCCTGAGACCTACCTGTCTACTTAGCTCAATTCAAACTAGCCCTTTATCCAGTTTGAACTCTTTATTTTACAAACAGTTTAAGCTATCATCCACTTCTACAGAGAAAAGATCCTTGAACAGAGCTTTTGGCAATAGTCTACCTGTAGTGTGTTCACATCGCAGCGTAGACCTGTCAAAGGAGACGACAAGCCCCAAAACACAGGAAACAAAGCCATAAAATGTGACTCGGAGGCCACAATTTGTTTATGTGACATTTAGAAAAAGAGAACATCTCTGGCTTGTCTCTTTACATTGTATCTGAGCGGGCCAACTGCCAGATTGAGGAGAATCGCGGCGATGAAGGCAGACATTCTGGCTGTGACATTCTGTCCAACCCTGTCATCTCCTGCTGGACAGCACCTCGGCCTGGTGCCACCCTCTTTCCCCGGGCTATTGCGATCCACCAGGCCCGGTTTAGCCCTTAAGCTCTGTGCCCTGCTCACCCTGCCCAACACCCTTACGTTATCAGTCTGGCAGGAGCCTTCTCTCCCTTTCCGATTTCATTCACCACACATTGGGTAGATACCATATGAGTGCACTCTGGGGTCAAGCCTACTTACACCCTTATTAATACTCTTTCAGAGGGAATTTACATCACTTTGACTTCTTGTTGGATATCATGCGCACCGTGGGACTACATATTAAAATGTTTTTGAGACCCTGCAAAACCAAATGTCAGATCTCTTTAACAAATCTGATCTCAATGGTTTGTCATTAGATGGAGACTTTTGGTTAAATGGATATTTCTTCAGAAAATAAAAAGTGCACCCTGACAAAGGCCTGTTTGGGGTGAAACATTGTGGTGTTTTATATACAGCCCTATCCTAAAATAAAGACTCTTTCCCTTTTAAGTATGTGAGTGCCTGGATGTGGATTTTCTTGCCCACACCACTTATTATTTTGAATATTTTGTTCCCCTTCTGGAGCACCCATAGTTATGATTGTGAGTACCTGATGCACCCCTGTGTGATATATTTTTTTCATGCTTAATTTAACAATCTTCAATTCTGTACAATGAATTTACACAGAAATTTGTTCTGCTACTGTTTCATGAATAAGACCCATCACTGCCATTTTAATGAATGGCCTTCTTTAAAGGATCATCAGGCTTCCCGTAGCCCAAACTGTTGACTCTATTAAGCCGTGTTGTACCTGCTCTGCTGGCATGGGCTGCAGAAACACAAAGTGCTTACTCAAACACACTGAGGAGCCCGGGGAGGTGGAGAGTTACAGGAGCCGTCGAACCAGAGAGATGCCAAAGCACTTGGCGCGTGCCAAATCAGTTACATGTCTCCTACTTATCTCTCTCTTCAAATCTGTCTCTCCATCTCTCCTCCGAGATCCTCAATGCCAACCATCCTGCCAGTGCCATAGCGCTGATGCCAAGTAGAAATGACACCGACTCTCCCCACGGATTGACTTAATTAGACCGGCCGCGTCCCCCACGGTCTCACGGCAGCAGGGACAAAGGAAGTCTCTGTCATTTGGATGTGTGTGCATGTGTCTGTATGTGTTTGAATATCTCCAGCAGATGCTTCAAAGCATCCCATCTCTTTCATTGAGCTCCAGTATCATTAAAGTGTCATTGAGAAGTGACATCGCTTAATTTTAGCAGCTCCCAAAGCGCTGTGCCGCAGGAACGGCCTCGCAGGTGTATTTTTACATAGAGCTCGGCATTTTCATCAAACAAAGCAGTCGCATGGGAAGCCAAGGAAGGATTAGGTTCAAACCTTTGTCTCTTTTGATGTCTTGTTGGTATTTAATCTCCTAAACATGTAATAAAGGCATTTTTTGGTACATTGAGCAAAGTGGTGGCCTATGTGGACCTATTTTGGAATTTAGATCTCTCTGCGCCTGTACTCTGTTATTACAAAGTCTTAAGGCACGGTCCTTGACCTTGAACATCCTTCGGATCCTGTCTGATCCCGAGTCCCTGGGATATGAGATCTCACTAGGCATGTCAGAAAGCGCTAAACTTCTCCTTATAGGTATTAGAGCTCAAATGAGATGGATCTGTGCGAACAGCACAAGCAATTGACTAGCAATAAAACTTGACACAGTTTATTTATGAGCTATTCAGCGGGATGCCGAACGTATGCAAATTAGACTCCACCGGATGACTCGGCACACACCACTATGTACAGTGATGTCACAAAAATGACACAACGTGATGGGCACACGGTCTCTGTAAGACTGTCACACTTGAAGAGTGTGAGAACACCCTAATTGGGGTGTGACACGGACATCTGCATTGTCCAACTGTGCCATGACTTCCCCCAGAGCAGCGCTGCGTTCGATGAGGGTTTGGAGATTGACTGGCGGGACGTCTTCCTCATTTTAATTGCTCTCAACAAGTGAAAAGGACTAATTAAAAGATCATTTGACACACTGGATTTGGCAGCTAAGTTGCACAGACTATATTTGCGTTTCACAAGGCGTGTGATTTTAACAATAAGCACAGCAGGCTGTCATAAATGATGGATACAGAACAAGGACGTGATTTATACAATTAAAATGCTCTGATGTCAATAATCAATACAATCTTTCAACTATTTAAAAAAAAAGAAATAAAATTGTTTATCTTTATACTATATATTAAATGTTTATGCATTTGCCATTTTCACATGTTATCTAAAGTGAAATAAGTTTTACGTTTATGATAAGAATTGGAAGAAATTCTCTTTGTAATATTTATGCATTTATGCAAATGATGCAAGTACTTTCATTTGATCCCCTTTCATTATTGGACAATGATATTAAAGGTCCCGTTCTTTCTGTGTTTTTGATGCTTTGATTGTGTTAACAATGCGCAATTTAACATGTGTTCATGTTTCACGTGTAAAAAACGCAGTATTTTTCACACAATTTACTTATTTGTATAGCGCTGTTTTCACTGTCCTCAAAACATGCTGATGTCTTTCTTGTTCTATGAAGTCCCTCCTTCAGAAATGTGTATCGAGTTCTGATTGTGTAGCTTGTTTAGTGTGTTGTGATTCGATATCAGCTTAGCTTGCCGTTTGAGCTTAGCTGGCGACTGACGTATTCCTGTGGGCGGAGTTTAGTCAAAAAACTGTTCTACTGACGTCATTAAAGCAGGAAGTAGAGGGCTGTAGTCAGGGGCGTCATGCACCAATTTTTTTTAAGGGGGCACAGTGTGCAAAGCTCACAGAAATTTGCGCATACACATACATCAAACGAATTATATTATAGAGCTTTCAGTCTTTTCCATGGCACTTACATTTCTAACATTCTAAACGCCCCTGCCATTGTGCAAAAACCTCCAAAATAAAAGTGTTGACTAACTTTCATTTCAAATACTATTCAATCGGATTAATGACATATTGGCATCATATTTACATCTGAAACGGCATGTGTTCTATTTACGATTTGTTTAACGACTTGTTTAATTCTGTCATTAATGCATTTTGCACAACAACTGCATTATCCTATGAAATTAATGTAATTTACATCCATAAAGTATATAAACAACGAAAATGCCATAAGCTATAGCCACGTGATTGATTTTAATGTTCAATAATAATTTTAAAAAATATGTTTAGATACAATTATTAGAGGAACGGATTTTTGCATCAAATTTTACCTTATATGTGAACATGTGTGATTCCGCGCCCCCGTGAACTCTGGCGAACTTTGGCGTTGTGCCAAGAAGATGAATCTAGAAATCTCTACTAATCAGTGGCGGCGTTTCACGAAAACCTAGGCTATGGTATGGCAAAAATTCTTCGTACAAGAAGGCCATTCTCAAATAACTAATCTATAAAACCTCATATGTGTACATATTCCACCAACCTGTACAAAAGCATCCTACGACTGCACGGATGTACACTACTGACAACAATACGGAAGCAATACAAATGAAACAACAACAATAGAACAATAGAAATCATGATTATTTAAAATGCTTTTCAAATAATTCTTAACTAAGCACAACTCCAGCAACAGATAAACTAAAACAAGATAATATCAAAACAAAACATACTGTGACATCCCTTCACAAATCTTGTCACGACAACCGCCAAAACCACTTATAAACACACAATAAAGACTTTTAAATGATGTGATAGAGCACACATAGTTATCCAACACTAAATGAAAATTCTTAGTAAAACAGAGCTAAATGCAAAAACAAGTCTTACCTTTTGTCGTCGTGCAGTTTTTATTCCACAAGTGGCCATATTCAAAAATGCGCGCAAAAAAATAATACAATTCACTTCGGCTGCGTTACAATCCCCAGTGGAAGAGAACATATTTATTTATCCACAGAGCAAATCCAAAAAGGATTTTACTTGCGAAAATAAAGATTATAAAATCAGCGGTCATCATGAGACCTCCTGCAGCGCGAACCCCACTATAGATTGTGTTCGACTTCAAGCTGCGCTGTAAGAATGACAGACTGATGACGTCAAAGTACCGCGAGGGTGACTCGAGGAATCATCGGAAGAGTTTGAATTCAAACCGCTATCGCGGCACGTTGATGTCATCCGCTTGTTGGTTCCATAGCATGAAGTCGAACACACGTGTAAATGATACTTATTAGTGATGTACCAATGTTTAGATATGTTCTACTGAAAATATTTTAAATTATCTTTAATGAGCATCATTATAGCCTGTTGATTTCTGGTGTTTTGTCTGAATGCTAGGGTATGGCAACTGCCATACCCTGCCATACGCAAACGCCGCCCCTGCAAATAAGGTCGAGCAGCAACAGCTAAGCTCGTGAGCGCGCTCAGACGCTGACGTCTGCAGCTGCGCCGACTGCCGCCAGAATAAAGTAATGTACACGATCAAAACACTATCAAAACTCTGAAAAGTGACACGGATGCAGCATAAAATTGATAATTTGGGCATTTTAAACAGATTAAAAAGATTAATGGACGCTTTTTTTATTTTTGAGGTTGCTTGCAAAATCCATTTGGCTCAAAAATCCGAGGGGGCACGTGCCCCCTCAGTTTCAATGGGCATGACGCCTCTGGCTGTAGTCCAAACCGCCGTTCGCTGTAGGCTTTGAAAGGCGAATTCTGTTAAAGAAAATATATCGCCTGGCAGTGAACTTTGAGCTTTATCATTTTGCAGGTATTATTTATGCTATTATAGCAACATTACACACTAACAAGAGTTTAAAAAATGGGATCAGAAAGAATGTGACCTTTAAAGCCCTGCGATTTTAACAGTTCAACTTTTACCCTGCAAAAATGATTTTCAAGAAAAAAAACTTCTTAGTATTTTTGTCTTGTTTTCAGTAAAAATATCTAAAAGATCTTAAATTAAGATGCTTTTTCTTGATGAGCAAAACGACCCCAAAAAATAAGTCTAGTTTTTAGATCAAAAATATCAAATTTAAGTGGTTTTGTGCATAAAACAAGCAAAAAAATCTGCCAATAGGGTAAGCTAAATTTTATTGAATTTTTCTTGAATTTAGTGTTTAAGAAAAATTTTCAAGATTTTTTTGCTTACCCCATTGACAGATTTTTTTGCTTGTTTTATGCACAAAATCACTTAAATGTTACATTTTTGGTCTGAAAACTAGAAATTTTCTTGGGTCGTTTTGCTCGTCAAGAAAAAGCATTGATTTCTTAGATATTTTTACTGAAAGGAAGACGAAAATACTAATAATGTTTTTTCTTGAAAATAATTTTTTGCAGTTTATGCACATGATATGACATACATTTATTATATTTTAATAGTTTCTTTAAAATCTTGGGTTCACAGACACCCAGGGAAATATGTATGGCCATCAAAGTAGGTTTTAATTTTGATAATAATATTCTATTATGATTATTGCTAGTTACACACTTAACAGTTCAGAAATAATCAGGCACTTTTTTTTATCACCACTATTCTCATAATGGCTTTCGCCATGCAAAATTGTATTACACTGTAAAAGAATTCCGTAAAAATTGCAGCTGGGTTGCCGGTAACTTACCGTAGATTTAAATTTATGTTTTTTACTGGCAACATTTTGTTCAAAGTTAAATGAACATTTAACATTTACAAGTCTTTGTCTTTACAGAGTAAAACTAAAAAAAACAGCATCAAGCAAAACATTCTGGGAAACAAAATCTGAAGCAAAAAAACAGAAAAAGGTTGATGATGATTTCTGGTTCCCAGAATGCTTTGCATGAGGCTGTTATTGTATTGTTTTATTTTGTAAAGATAAAGACTTGTTAATATTTAAAATTTATTTAACTTTGAACAAACTCTTGCCAGTAAATAACATAAATGTAAATCTACGGTAAATTACCGGCAACCCAGCTGCAATAACATTGTAATTTCTACGGAATTTTTTTACAGTGTATGTATATATTTTAATAGGAGTATGGATATACAGAAATGGTCATCCTGTGCTTATTTCACACTACAATTTTTTTTTAAGTTAAGACCGCTTAAGACCGCATTTGGGGCGGCACAGTGGCTCAGGGGTAGCACTGTTGCCTCACAGCAAGAAGGTTCCTGGTTCGAGCCCCGGCTGGGGCAGGTGGCCTTTCTATGTGGAGTTTCTGCATGTTCTCCCTGTGTCAGTGTGGGTTTACTCCGGGTACTCCGGTTTCCTCCCACAGACCAAAAACATGCAAGTTAGGCTTTTTATTTTTTTCTTGTTTTGAGAACAAATATCTACATTTTTTCTCAATTAAGATGCATTTTCTTGATAAGCAAAATGACCTAAAAAAAAAGTCTAGTTTTTTGACAAAAAACATAAAATTTAAGTAAATTTGTGCTTAAAACAAGCAAACAAATCAGCCAATGGTGTAAACATTTTTGAAGAAATTTTTAACCTTTTTTTTAAATGCTTAATCCAAGAAAAATGTTCCTACCCTATTGGCAGATTTTAAGCACAAATTCAGTTAGATTGTATATTTTTGTTTAAAAACTACACTCAATTTCTTAGGTCATTTTGTTCATCAATAAAATAAATCATGATTTAAAATTTTTTAGATATTTGTGTACTAAAAACAAGAAAGTCATTTTTACAGTGAATACATTGGTAAAAAAATTCCAAAAATCATTAGGATATTAGGTAAAGATCATGTTTCATAAAGATATTTTGTAAATTTCCTGCAGTAAATACATATAAAAATGTATTTATCATTAGTTATATGTGTTGCTAAGGGCTTCCTTTGGACCACTTTACAGGCAAGTTATTCAATATTTCATTTTTTTTTTGCATATTTTTAAATAGTTGTATCTCGGCCAAAATTTGTTCTATCCTAAAAAAAACACACAACAATTCAGCTTACAAATGATGTATACATTTCAATTTAAAAAATTACCCTTATGACTGGTTTTGTGGTCCAGGGTCACATATATTGCAGAAATGCCAAAGCTTCATAACCTAAAGCTTTCTATCTTCCTCTTCCTTTCTGTAAAAGTTTGGTCTCAATGTGATGTGTCAAAGTCATTTTGCTAGTAATAATCTTGTGACCGTCAATTTTTTCCTCATTTTTTTTTTATTTTTGCGTGGGATTTAATTAATGAGCCAAAGACTTCTCCATTGTGATCTGAGCAAATGAATAATAAATCAAAAGGGGAGATTTGTCAGGGAAGGAACATCTGTTTCTTACAAGCGTTACAACATGACTGGCGCTGGCCTGCGTCGTGGCCGCTCGGAGACGGCAGGAGCCCTGTGCTCAGGAGCCTCTTCATTTGCTGCTCCAATGAAGGTGAACAAGAAGCTTTCTAATGGGCCTGTGATGTTAATAAAAAATGAAAAAAATGACTGCCACTCTCTCCTCCAATTTCACCGGAACCCCTTTCTCGCTTTTGGGTGTCACTGTCCTTACTCTATGGTTTGTTAGGCAGGGCACCCATACTGCTGTGTCAGTGCTTTACTGGATGATTAATGCAAGCGAATGCAATCATAAGACACGGACAATATGATCTCCTTTTCAGCAGAGTTGAACGGCGTACCCACTGTGTACATAAAGCCAAGCAGCCAGGCATAGGAGACCGGAGAGGAGGGGCCTTGCGCAGCGGTAAGTCATCAGGCCATTAACCGATGCTATTTCTCGTCTCCTGACGTCTCGGAGGTGCCAGGTTCGACAGCGGATGAGTCTTATTGTTAGAGGTTATTTTCAATTTCTCTCACCTGTGCTTTACTCTCATGTCCTGCTGGGGGGAAATAAAATGGGTCGCTAAAATGAGACATTAAAAATGTGCTTTCGTGTTATGCTAGGCTAAACAGACCCATATGCCGCCTGCGGATAATGCGCCGCGTGAGATGTCACACTCCGGTTGTGACTGAGAAAAGTACAGCCAAGCTGGTCTGGATTCAGTCAGGCTGAGAAAACTTTTGAAACGTATGCTTGTTATGTACAAGGGCAAAACCGTAGGTTCGGGGATAAAGTGTGACTAAATGCACCATGTAGCACTTCCTTGTAATATCTTAACCGCGAGCACTCGTGCCGTCCTTTGGCCTCTGCTCGAGAAGTGCCGTGCAACCACGAAGCAAAATAATTTTTTTTGCTTTAATCCCGGGATGTACTCTTTCAAGCTCCTTTTTACTCCAATGGAAGCTAATGTCCCCCAGCTCCCTTTCCATAGCTATTCATCAGCTTTCCAAGGGAGCGGGCATTGGTTCCACTCTCTGGTTTAATTGTTAATGCTAATTGCTATTTATTGGCTCAGATGCAAATGATAGGCCAGCCAAAGTGAAATTTTATGACGAGTGAACTCCCCCTTTCGCACAAATTGAAAAAGTGAAACAAGAGGAAGATGAAATGAGGCGAGAAGGGTCTTAATGGCGGCTTTTTAATGGGGAAGGCAAAATTAAGACTGATTTACGCGGCCGGATCCCCTGTTTTCCCTCATCAGCCCATTTGGCAAGAAAAATGGAAAAGTAATTGTTCGGCTTTTTGACGCAAGACCTCAAACCGTTATTTATTGACTGAAATTAATCGATGTTTATCCTGTGTTCGCACTGAATGAGCTCCATCAGCGTTATAAAGTTCAGCACCTCGTTTCACCACCTGCAATTTACTCAGGAGGAGGGCGGAGGCACTTTGAATTCTCCTGAAGCATGCCCTAATTTCCTAGATGAAGTGACTTGATACTGACCGTAAAGATGTAGAGTGTGTTATGCCACCTTAGCCATGCATCAGTTTAGTGCTCATTATAACATACAAAGAAAATGAATCATTCCAAGTCAACAAGCTGAACGACTTTTAAATCTATTTTAGGCTAACCTGTGGTTTGGGTAAGTCAGCCTCACTGAGATCGGAATGGACTAGACAACTCTTGAAAATGACTGTTTATTTTGCTTTTTTAAATGGGGTCTCCAAACATGCGCCAATAAGATTTAATTACTTTCTCCTTCAAAGATATCAGTTCGAGTGCCGTAATCACTTGCAGGTCGGTTTAGTACTGCATGAGCAAATGACCTAAATCAATAACATGTTTTATCTATCTATCCATCCATCTAGCTAGACTAGTTTGCCATTAAACAACCAAGTACTACCAAAACCTATCCATCCGGACTACTTTGCCATTAAACAACCAAATTCTACCAAAATCTATCCATCCGGACTACTTTGCCATTAGCTCTTTCCCCGCCAGCGTTTAAAAAAAAAAGTTGCCAGCCAGCGCCAGCATTTTTCATGATTTTCACAAAAGTTTAATGCCTTCCAGAACATGTTCTTCTTTAAATATATAAACAAACAATATATCAGATGAAAGAACAGACCCTTTGCTTTCAAACAAAAAAATAACGGTAATGCGGAAAGCTGGAAATTCTCGTCATTGGCGGGGAAGTGTTTTCTCTTAATTGACGAGATATCTCGTCAATGGCGGCGAAAAAGTTAAACAACCAAATTCTACCAAAATCTAACCATCCGGACTACTTTGCCATTAAACAACCAAATTCTACCAAAGTCTATCCAACCAACCATCCATCCATCTAACTGAGCTACTTTGCCATTAACTCTTTCCCCGCCATTGACGAGATATCTCGTCAATCTGCAATACCGCTATTATCCACCAGGCGCTCTTCCGCAACTTATAAAAACCGGAAGTATTGCCCTAGGGGAAACAGCTGTATCTCCGTGTATGTTTTAAAGATCGCTCTGCATCTGATCTCTATCAAAAGTCCTTCACAAAAATTTAATTATCTCAGCTTTTTGCTCAAAATGTGGTGTTTTTGATGAAACCTACACATATTTGAGAGGTGATAAAAACAGAACACATGAAGGTAGGATGAAACTGATTTTTTTGTTTGAAAGTAGAGAGTCTGTTCTTTTATTTAATATATATATATATATATATATATATATATATATATATATATATATATATATATATATATATATATATGTTTATATATTTAAAAAAGGAACATTTACTGGAAGGCATTAAACTTTTGTGAAAATCATGAAAAATGCTGGCGGTGAAAGAGTTAAACAACCAAATTCTACCAAAATCTATCCATCCAGACTACTTTGCCATTAAACAACCAAATTCTACCAAAATCTATCCATCCAGACTACTTTGCCATTAAACAACCAAATTCTACCAAAATCTATCCATCCAGACTACTTTGCCATTAAACAACCAAATTCTACCAAAATCTATCCATCCAGACTACTTTGCCATTAAACAACCAAATTCTACCAAAATCTATCCATCCAGACTACTTTGCCATTAAACAACCAAATTCTACCAGAATCTATCCATCCATCCATCCATCTGGACTACTTTGCCATTAAACAACCAAATTCTACCAAAATCTATCCATCCAGACTTCTTTGCCATTAAACAACCAAATTCTACCAAAATCTATCCATCCAGACTACTTTGCCATTAAACAACCAAATTCTACCAAAATCTATCCATCCAGACTACTTTGCCATTAAACAACCAAATTCTGCCAAAATCCATCCATCTGGACTACTTTGCCATTAAACAACCAAATTCTACCAAAATCTATCTATCTATCCATCCATCTAGCTGGACTTCTTTGCCATTAAACAACCAAATTCTACCAAAATCTATCCATCCAGACTACTTTGCCATTAAACAACCAAATTCTGCCAAAATCCATCCATCTGGACTACTTTGCCATTAAACAACCAAATTCTACCGAAATCTATCCATCCAGACTACTTTGCCATTAAACAACCAAATTCTACCAAAATCTATCTATCTATCCATCCATCTAGCTGGACTTCTTTGCCATTAAACAACCAAATTCTACCAAAATCTATCCATCAAGACTACTTTGCCATTAAACAACCAAATTCTACCAGAATCTATCTATCCATCCATCCATCCATCCATCTGGACTACTTTGCCATTAAACAACCAAATTCTACCAAAATCTATCCATCCAGACTACTTTGCCATTAAACAACCAAATTCTGACAAAATCTATCCATCCAGACTACTTTGCCATTAAACAACCAAATTCTACCAGAATCTATCTATCTATCCATCCATCTAGCTGGACTTCTTTGCCATTAAACAACCAAATTCTACCAAAATCTATCCATCCAGATTACTTTGCCATTAAACAACCAAATTCTGCCAAAATCCATCCATCTGGACTACTTTGCCATTAAACAACCAAATTCAACCAAAATCTATCTATCTATCCATCCATCTAGCTGGACTTCTTTGCCATTAAACAACCAAATTCTACCAAAATCTATCCATCCAGACTACTTTGCCATTAAACAACCAAATTCTACCAGAATCTATCTATCTATCTATCCATCCATCTAGCTGGACTACTTTGCCATTAAACAACCAAATTCTACCAAAATCTATCTATCTATCCATCCATCTAGCTGGACTTCTTTGCCATTAAACAACCAAATTCTACCAAAATCTATCCATCCAGACTACTTTGCCATTAAACAACCAAATTCTACCAAAATCTATCCATCCAGACTACTTTGCCATTAAACAACCAAATTCTGCCAAAATCCATCCATCTGGACTACTTTGCCATTAAACAACCAAATTCTACCAAAATCTATCTATCTATCCATCCATCTAGCTGGACTTCTTTGCCATTAAACAACCAAATTCTACCAAAATCTATCCATCCAGACTACTTTGCCATTAAACAACCAATTTCTGCCAAAATCCATCCATCTGGACTACTTTGCCATTAAACAACCAAATTCTACCAAAATCTATCCATCCAGACTACTTTGCCATTAAACAACCAAATTCTACCAAAATCTATCTATCTATCCATCCATCTAGCTGGACTACTTTGCCATTAAACAACCAAATTCTACCAAAATCTATCTATCTATCCATCCATCTAGCTGGACTTCTTTGCCATTAAACAACCAAATTCTACCAAAATCTATCCATCCAGACTACTTTGCCATTAAACAACCAAATTCTACCAGAATCTATCTATCTATCTATCCATCCATCTAGCTGGACTACTTTGCCATTAAACAACCAAATTCTACCAAAATCTATCTATCTATCCATCCATCTAGCTGGACTTCTTTGCCATTAAACAACCAAATTCTACCAAAATCTATCCATCCAGACTACTTTGCCATTAAACAACCAAATTCTACCAAAATCTATCCATCCAGACTACTTTGCCATTAAACAACCAAATTCTACCAAAATCTATCCATCCAGACTACTTTGCCATTAAACAACCAAATTCTGCCAAAATCCATCCATCTGGACTACTTTGCCATTAAACAACCAAATTCTACCAAAATCTATCTATCTATCCATCCATCTAGCTGGACTTCTTTGCCATTAAACAACCAAATTCTACCAAAATCTATCCATCCAGACTACTTTGCCATTAAACAACCAATTTCTGCCAAAATCCATCCATCTGGACTACTTTGCCATTAAACAACCAAATTCTACCAAAATCTATCCATCCAGACTACTTTGCCATTAAACAACCAAATTCTACCAAAATCTATCTATCTATCCATCCATCTAGCTGGACTACTTTGCCATTAAACAACCAAATTCTACCAAAATCTATCTATCTATCCATCCATCTAGCTGGACTTCTTTGCCATTAAACAACCAAATTCTACCAAAATCTATCCATCCAGACTACTTTGCCATTAAACAACCAAATTCTACCAAAATCTATCCATCCAGACTACTTTGCCATTAAACAACCAAATTCTGCCAAAATCCATCCATCTGGACTACTTTGCCATTAAACAACCAAATTCTACCAAAATCTATCCATCCAGACTACTTTGCCATTAAACAACCAAATTCTACCAAAATCTATCCATCCAGACTACTTTGCCATTAAACAACCAAATTCTGCCAAAATCCATCCATCTGGACTACTTTGCCATTAAACAACCAAATTCTACCAAAATCTATCTACAGTATCTATCCATCCATCTAGCTGGACTTCTTTGCCATTAAACAACCAAATTGTACCAAAATCTATCCATCCAGACTTCTTTGCCATTAAACAACCAAATTCTACCAAAATCTATCCATCCAGACTACTTTGCCATTAAACAACCAAATTCTGCCAAAATCCATCCATCTGGACTACTTTGCCATTAAACAACCAAATTCTACCAAAATCTATCTATCTATCCATCCATCTAGCTGGACTTCTTTGCCATTAAACAACCAAATTGTACCAAAATCTATCCATCCAGACTTCTTTGCCATTAAACAACCAAATTCTACCAAAATCTATCCATCCAGACTACTTTGCCATTAAACAACCAAATTCTGCCAAAATCCATCCATCTGGACTACTTTGCCATTAAACAACCAAATTCTACCAAAATCTATCTATCTATCCATCCATCTAGCTGGACTTCTTTGCCATTAAACAATCAAATTCTACCAAAATATATCCATCCATCCGACATCTATCTATCTATCTATCTATCTATCTATCTATCTATCTATCTATCTATCTATCTATCTATCTATCTATCTATCTATCTATCTATCTATCTATCTATCTGGACTACTTTGACATTAAGCAACTAAATTCCAAGCCTCACTAATCACAGTGATTTAAACGTTCATTTCCCATTCCCAGACGTGAGGACGTAACGCCCCTCCTGAATCGTGTCTCTAGGGAAGCTTTGCGTGCTATGCAGCATGAGCACAGATGCCCAACGGTTCGAGCATGCCAACACAACAGACCTATGAAAATGCAAACATGCACAAGCGAAAAGCAATTTTGGTTAAAGGCAAACCAAGCTGACCTTCCATAATCTAGCTACGACCCAACTGACCTTATCAGCTGTTACCTTTGTGTGTTTACCATATCTTTTCCTATCTCACCTTTCTGAAAGATTAAAATCTTCTCTGTGCTACTGCCAGGTGTACGCCTGACCAATTAAAATTCAATCCAATCGCGTGCTGCCCATAAAGGCCTCTGATTTGAGGAGAGAGAGCGTTTTGGGGGGGTTAATGCAGTTAGAGTTATTTCACAGTCCATTAAGAAGCTTATGTTGACCTCATGACCTCTGAGCCAACAACACCGAATCCATTATCATCACAATGGAATAGCTGCCGGTCCGGTTGACGTGACAATGGGCCCAGGAAATCCCACGTTAGCACTTAGCAATGGTGAAACGCAGACACCTCTCTCGCTCACTTCTCTCTGCTTTTGGGTTTGCCTATTAAAATAGCCAAACTGTAATTTGTATCATTATCATTCAAAAGGCACAAGGACAATACAATGGACATGCAAAGTGTCGAAAGCGCTGACGTACGGGGTTTCTGCAGCGTTTGATTCCATTAGGTGGAAAGCAAAGGCTGGTAAGTGTCGTACGTGACTGAGTGTGTGAATGTGACAGGACGGAGGCTTTGGCGTCGGATTTTAACAGCAGATGAAGTTATCATGTTCGGGGGGAAGTTGGTGACATGAACTTCCTGCTGCGTAATCTTGTTATGGTTGATGACAGCTCGGGGAGATGAAAAAGAATTGATTGAGGTCCATGCGGCCGAGAGCACTTTTAGGAAAAATTAATTGAGATATAAAAAGATTATCAACGAAAATGATATATGTTGTCACTTTACTGAAGGTGTTATTTTCAGTTTATGCCAGAAAACAAACCTGATAAAAAATGTATGAAATTTTTTTAATGTTGTATATTTTATAGATATACAAAATAATATTACTAAACATTCAGCATACCACTTAGCATAATAATACTATTTGATGAAAGTATTACTGATGAAAAATAATTAACAAAAATTATATTTGTGAAATGCAGCAAACTATTAAAACATTAAAAATGAAAAAAAAAACAATGCCCTTTTTCTTAAATTACAATACTGAAAACACCCAATTAAAATGTAATTTAATTAAAATTAAAATGAACTTTAATACATTTTTACTCTACTTTTATTGCTTTATCGTGTCAAAATCTTCACAATATTTATTATGAAATATTTAATTTTAATATTTAATATTTATTTAAAATAATTCATCTTTAACTTGTGGACAAAATGTTTTTAATTAATAATAATTTTATTTTATTCAGAATCTTCACAATATTTGTTATAAAATATTTATTTTTATAATATTTATTTAAAATAATACATCTTTAACTTGTGGACAAAATGTTTAGAATTTTTAATCATTTTATTTTATTCAGAATCTTCACAATATTTGTTATAAAATATTTATTTTATATTTAAAATATTTTTTTTAAATAATACATGTTGAACTTTTGGACAAATTGTATTATTTTATTTTATTAAAAAAAAAAATTCTGACATATACAAATTATTCACTGATCGATTTAGGCCTGTATTTGACAATGTTGCATAATCTTTCCAGTAACTAAAAGGGAGGAGGGTTGAATAAGTAATTTACGTTAATGCGGAGCAGTGGTGAAGCATTTTGTTTGCCTCCATAGAGCTCAAGCCTGTGACCATGACCTTTACCCTGGCCTCCATCCATACCTCTGCACATCTATTGATTGGCAGCAGGTGTAATGTCATATGTTGCTAACCAGACGGCGTATAAAGTTGATATGTGTTTCAGTACAATGGGGAAGTGGCCGCATGCCGAGATCACGCCACTGCAAATGTCGCCAACACTAAAGACTCCAGTATTAGCAACTACCATATTTAGCTCCAAGAGGGAGAAAAACACATTAACAAACTTCGCGTGAACCCGACCAGCCTTTCGAACCGCAAACCTGCCCCTCTCCCAATCCCCAGAGCCCTGATTGCCCCCACAAACCCCAGCAGAACTGCTGTATCCTCGCTCCCCTTCACCTCCTCCTTGGCGGTCTGCACTTCCACCAAACAGCACGAGAGGTTTGGGGTGGAGAGACAACGGCACGACAGCGAAATTGATATCCCCCCGTCCTCGTCCCAGGCAATATGTTGCCTTTCTCAGACTTATCAATGTGATTGATTGGAGGAGCAAGCAGCAGGAGGGACCCCTGCTTTAATCAAACCCACCACCCTCAACAAATTGGACAGTTGTGGACTAACAAGTCAGATACTAAGACCAAACCCCCCAACCCCCATTCTGGCTTCTACTGTTCGTAAAAGTTCTCCTTGGAAAAACTCCTGTGGCAGAAGGGATGGTGGGGAGAGATGAAAGATGAGAGGGGAAAGCATGAGTAAGCTACAGAACAAGACAAAAGATGGCAGCATGAGAACGGAGTAGCATCGTAAGCCTGAATCCGTAGGACACATTTGTCCTTATCAGAAAAACATAAACACAAAAGATAATTCTTAAAGTGACAGTTCAATTGAAAAATGAAGGATTTATTTATAATATTTTTTACTTCCCTCATGTCACTTCAAACACTAATGGCTTCCTAAACCACAAAAGATTTTGAAGCATCTTTTTGGATCCTACAATGAAAGTAAAGACTGCTAATATTTTGCCACCTCATTTTGTTTGTTTCAGGGAAAATTATACAGGTTTTGAAGTGAGTAAATGACGGCACAATTTTCAACTGTTCCTTTTAATTTAAATGTGAGTAATGCTTCCATAAACTGTCAAAATTATCCGATCCATGAATTATGACACATTTGTTTTTACATTAACTTTAACTTCAACTTGAATAGCAATTCATAGTCAACATTTAAAAGTTGAATTGCACACTGTAAATAATTTGCTGTAATTATGCAGCTTTTTGGCAGTAACTTACTGTAGAAGACATTTAACTTTGAACAAACGGTTGCCAGTAAATAACATAAACGTAAACTCTACAGTAAGTTACTGGCAATCTGCTGCCAGTAATACTGTAATTTCTACAGAAATTATTTACAGCTAGTGTACAGCCAATATTACTATGTAAAATTACAGAAAAAACTGTATTTTTGTAACACGGAAAATTTCTTTCATTTATTGTGCCCGTTATTTTATGGTATTTTCACAGCACCCCAGCTGCCGGAATTTTACTTTTTTTTTTCGGATTTTTACAGTGTACTTTATTCAAAGTGTATATTAGAGTTTCCATAACAAGCACTTAAAACACAGTAGTAACCGTCACTGAAAAATTATATGATCAGTAAGCAATTTCAACATATGTTTAACTCTATTTTATCTTATAAAATTACGTTTTAAATTGTTTTGTTATATTAACTCTTTATTAGGCAAACTTTAAAAAGGTAGGTTGAAATGATTTGCACAGCTGATTAAACCTAAAATTTAAGGCTGCAAGGATTTTTTTACAGTATTGAAAATGTAAGCTACATGAATAAACAAACTCTTTTTTTTATAAATTTTACAAAACAATTACACTTTTTTAAAATGTACAAATGTAAACAAATTGCGTACATATAATTATCCATAATTATTTTCATGTGTAAAAGTTGTTGGAAGTTGTTTAACTGTTTAAGAACCCCCCCACTGCCAAAGGTCCAGAATTTAAGTCGTTTTTTTCATGTGAATATTGTCAATATTGTTTTAATCAATGCTTGTGATAAATATTCTGGGTTGGTGTTTCAAATTAATATGATACATTATTGAAGATGGATGTGTGTGTGTGGGTGCTGCCTGTGCAATTCAGAGAGAGTTCTTGCAATACAATTTTCAAAGCAACGGTAAAGAGGCATCGCCTCTGAATGATGAGGGAAGGGGTTATATATATTTTTAGGGTTAGGTACATGAGGAAGCAATTTCACAACAATGCAGTAAATATTTTACGTGCACCAAATATTGTGCTTGTTAAGTTATCAGCAGACAAGATAATCCAGCACAAATTACTGAATAAAAGGTCACCAAAATGAAGTATTTGAACCTCATAATTAAATAAAAAAAAAATGCAAAAGGTCCACTTTTTGAAAAAAAGGTCCCCCCTTTCAATAGGCTGGCTATGGACCTGCATTACCTCATTTTAACTTGAAAAGCAAGCAGCAAAAAATGTATACGTATCTTTTTTACTGTTTAGTCAAAGACTCTTATGCATTTTAATCAAGATGAATCCACCCCTCACCTAAAACGTTACTATAAATGCATTTGCTAAGCATCATTCAAGAACAAATGACACTCAATATTTCCTAATATTCTGCACTTTTAATACTTTCCTCTGATGAAGTTACCCATTTACAGTAAATAATGTAAAATGTAGGCATGTTAATGTGACACCGCATCAGTGTGATAAATTAACAAAATGTACATAACATGATAAATCATTTGTCATTTTTCAGTTTGATACAGTAACCAGGCCTTGCCGGCATACGGCATAAAATGCATCTGTGCTTTGATGAAATGATTACGGAAACATCCATAATATTAATGATGTTACCGCAGCTGACACAGGGCTCCGTGTTTAAATTTGATTGTAAAGCGAGTCCATGGAGGGCTTTTCTTATTTAACTTCTCTCATTAATATTTCAGTAATATTGAAAATGTGTGAAAAATATTCACTTAGCTGGCGCCCCCGGGCATTTGATTTACTGCGGTACAACACCGGTCGCATTAGAATATTCATGCGTCTTTCTTCGGCTGTTGCGTTATTGCCGTCTGATTGTGTTGCTCTTTGAAAGCTCCATTCAGCTCTTCTCAATGCATGCTTGACACACACATCCGGATAGACAAGGTAACAAAGAGCAGGTAGTTTGTAATTCTCTCATTTGTCCTTCAACTGGCTCCCCATATTGACTTTGTCACAATCCCTTTTCCCTCGCTCTTATTTTCAAATTGTTGCTCGAACTGAACACAATTGCAAAGAAGACAGTTTTTCAATTCCTGCTCCAATCCGATTGATTACCAATAGCCTGACATACAATTCTGTATCATTCTGTTCTCTTCTTTGGACTGGGCTTGACAGCCATCTCTTTTGATTTAAGTATCTCACAGTTTTTTTCTTATTATCATAACAAACGGCAAAATCAATTAGATGCAAGACTTTGTTCTTGAGTGTGATATTATCTTTTAAAAATGATTTTTCTTCTGCTAGGAAGATTTTGTGCAAGGACATTTTCATGCTGCGTTCACACCAGCTGCAGTAGAGGCGGCAACGCGAGTGATTTCAATGTTTAGTCAACGTAAAGACGCGTTGAAGCGCGTCTGGAGGTCTCGTGCGCGAATGAGACGTTTAGTGCGGCACGAGGCGAACTAGACTTTAGAATGCCGCGAATTGAGCGTTGCTGCGGCAAACGCGCGAGTTGAAAAATTTGAATTTTGGCGGAAAAACGTGCCGTGTTAACCAATCAGGAGCTTGCTCTAGTAGTGACGTGATTACAGGAAGTGAGCGGAGTCGCAAAAGCCTATGGAAGACCCTCCCATGACGCAAATTTCTGCGTGAATGTCTCAATGACAAGAATTTCACACGCGAATGAAGCGAGTAAACTCAACATTTTCAAGCGGCAAACTAGATGGTGTAGACCTCAAACGTGGCTGGTGTGAACCCACGGTAAAAGATGTATAACAATAACAATTTTTGTTATTGTGGTCATCATTGCTCCTCTTGTCTAAAGGAATGCACCGATATATTGGCCTATAATTGGTATCGACAGATAAAAAAAAATTCCCCACTATCAGACATTGGCCAATTGTTAAAAAACAGCCGATGTTCAGGGCAGATTATGTCATGTACGGGTCAGGAGAGCATTAAATGCATGCATAAAATTGTATGCTCTTTACCTCCAGGATTTCACGGTGACGGTATCGGCACAGACATTTTGTCTATGGGTGCATCCCTGGTTTAAAGTACTTTTGAACATTCCCGAAAGTATATGTTGCGTAGCCGAATAGTAAATGTAATCAGCACAACAATTTCACAAAAAAGTCTCCTGCAGAAAATTTATACACATGTGGAATCTGGTTTAAGTAACAACTATTCAGCTGACCTAGCGGAGGTCACTTTATTCGCTTGGGAATTCGACCGCCCCTGCAGCTTTCGTCCGCAGATAGGCTTTGCTGGTGGTTAGATGGCAACATTTTTGTTTTCTCCTTCCCTGTCCATTTTCTCCTTGGTCACCATTTCCTGCAGTAAATAAATTAGAGGGGGAATGAGCGGAGAACTTTCCGGCGGCCGCCCCAGATGCCTACAGATGAGACCGGCTGCGGGTGACACGGGGTCTTTACACACTAACACGGGCCCCTCCGCACCTAACACACCGGCGGTATCTGAGGGAGCCGGGGCTCGACTAGATTGATGGGTACCTCCAACTTGGCCATTTCTGTGGAGAATGGCCGAGCTCCTTTGCCTAATGATGCCCCATCCATCCTGGGGTTGAGAGCTACAGAGGACCAGGGAAGATGGGTAACCTGCCTCTGATCACTCTTTATTTGGCAGTCAGCTCTCTGTTGAGTGGGAACCCTCCACAGCGCACATTAATATTATATATAGATACCCTTGTCAAGGATTTACATTCAGTGATCCGAAATCCAGCAGACAGGGAAATGTAAGGGGAGGGTGCTGATTGATTGTGTAGGACGTTGGAGACCAGAGGAAAGAAAAAAGAGGGAAAACACAGACTTAAATTTATCATGATGCTCCAAACATAATGTAAGCTGCTTCTCTTTGTTACTGTACGATAAAAAAGTTGTTTTATCTTTCTTTGCGGATAGACCGGCAGAATAATGTAGTTCCAGTATTTATTTAGGAAGAACAACAGATATTTTCAAGTATGTTGTTTCTATTATGTCAGACTGACATTGATCGTTTTTTGAAAATTTTAACTTTGAGTTTCAAACTTGGTTTGAAACTTCTATCTGTATCTTGTAATTTTATGTTATTAATTCAAAATATTTTAAACAGTGTAACAGTTGATTTGTATCGGCTATTGGACAGTAAATGTGACTCATCCAAATAGATTTCAAAAAAACTGTTTTCTAACAGCCATGCAACCATTAACATTTCAAAAGCTCTTATTTCTCCATTACATGGATTAATGATGTTGGGTTCTAACGTTAGTCTGACATTGGTATTTGACGTCACATTGATGTTAGATTCTGGCATCACATTGACATTGGGTTCTGACGTCACATTGAAGTTGAGTTCTGACATCACACTGACGCTGGGGTCTGACGTCACACTGACGTTGGGTTCTGACGTCAGTCCGACCTTGTGTTCAGACGTCAGGCCGACGTTGGGATCTGACGTCACATTGAGGTTGGGTTCTGACGTCAATCTTACGTTGGGTTTAGACGTCAGGCCGACGTTGGGATCTGACGTCACATTGAGGTTGGGTTCTGACGTCAATCTTACGTTGGGTTTAGACGTCAGGCCGACGTTGGGATCTGACGTCACATTGACGTTGGGTTCTGACCACAATCCGATGTTGGCTTCAGTAAATTGAACCCGACGTTGGGTTCTGATGTCACATTGACGATGGGTTCTGACGTCACATTGACGTTCTTCTGAAGTATATTTTCAAGTATGTTGTTTCCTTAATGTCAGAATGACAATGATCATTGTGATTGTGTTGAAATTCAAACGTTGATGCGCCTAATCTTATAGTTAGATTATGGGACTTTATCCTGGATTTCACAGACAGGGTTAAATATATGCAAATGTACTGTATTAAAAAGCAATCTGCTATAGTCTAACCTGAACATTTCACAACTTTAGATTTTAGTTTATTGAAAAAAGAAAATAGTAATAGTAATCAAGATGAAAAAGAGGAAATGCTCATTCTACCAATCATACATCTGTCATATAAATTGACTGGTTTTCTTAACCTGACTGGGCTTTGTATTGAATGGCATAATTCACCTTGAGGGGCATCTCTTTAAGTAATCTAATAATAAACTGAAGGTGTGAACAAGGAGGTGGAAAATCAATATTATTTGATGTTGAAAGACTTCTAACTACCTCCTGCAATTTTCTGCCTTGTTTGTGAGGACAATGTCATTCCTTATTTATGAATCGATTTTCATTTTACTTTCTCGAGATTCAGCGCGCTCGGTTAATGGATGTCTCCATCTTTCAATTAAGCCGGAACTTACCGCATCGCACGAACTGATAAAATGATATAAAGAAATGTGCTAAATGAATATAGCACTTAATTGTCCTCGGTCTTAAATGGCATTTTATTCAGGTCATTAAGCTACTTGCACAACTTCTCTTCCTGTTTCTATTCTTGTACTTCCTCAGCAAGGCGCTCGCCTCTCCGCGCCGGCAACCCCACCAGTGTGTGTGTTCGCCTCCTGCCAAGTTATTTCTTCCCAGCGAAAACATTCCCAACATTCCAGCCACCGGGAAGAGAAAGTAGGTGAAGTAGCCTGGCAGGCGCGCTGTGCTTCAATCAACCAATTAGATAATCAAGGGCTTTCACATTGAGCGGGCTGACAATCAACTCTGCCAATTAAAGACCCGTCTGTGCCGCTCGCAGCCCTACAGCACAACCCATTACCAAACATTCGCATTGGAGTGGGCCCGGCTGATCAAGAAAAATTATGCCCCTAATAACAGCGAAACGAAAGAAATTTGGACAAAACGACTCTCTGCATCACAGATTTTGTTTACTAGTGGGTAATTAATTCTCCACATATGTTGAGAACATCTGTCGCGATGACCTGCCATCGAATCAGCGAAACAACTGCTGTGCCGCTCCTCCTCAGGTCATTAGCACAACCATTCAAATTACTCTTCTGTCTCTGCCTTGTCCAAAAACGCTTCCAACTTTATTTTTAAAGAGCCACCATCCTTCACACTCAAAATCTTGCCTTCTGTTAGCCAAGTGGTTTTCAGATGCAGTGGTACCATCAAATGTTGGAAGATATGCTGAAAGATTGTGTGAGTTGGGAGGAGTGTCCCAGACGCCTTTATTCAAAGTGACCTACGCTGCATTTAGGCTATACATTTTAGTAGTAGTGTACATCTGACACTAGAGAGCAATATTCGTTTGAATGCAAAATACAATTTCACCACTAGATGGGGGAAAATTCTACTTATTGTCCCTTTAATAAACATATTCAATTGCAAAGTTTAATAAACTTACTTTCCTCACTTTAAAGGGTTAGTTCACCCCAAAAATACAATTGTATCATAAATCACTTACCCCTGTGCTATTCTAAACACAAAATTGTCTTTAAAACACAGGAGACGTCAGCAGCATGCGCCGTAGTCTGCTCGTGAACGCGCACTGAAGGACCAAGGAGGAGAACAAATTGTTGAATAAAATCGTTCGTTTTGTTTTCTTGGGCACAAAAGTGTTCACATCGCTTCATAATATTATTATTGATCTACTGATGAAACATGGATCTTTTTGGCAGGTTTTCATAGTTTTCTGGGAAAACCAAACTGCAGTCTACACTGAAAAAAAAGTATTCATTCAATTCACTAAATTTGTTTTAAGGTAAGTGGTTGCAATCAATTTATTTAAGCTACATTTAAACAATAGTTTTAAAAAATCTTTTTTTTTGTTTAATGTAGCTTAAATATACGGGTATGGGACAGTCACAAGCTTTAAAAATATCTAAAAATGTGTTCTGAAGACAATTAAAGGACTTTAAAACGACACAGGGGTAAGTGATTTATGATACAATAAAGCAATAAGCCCCAAGAAGCAGTGGGTTGTTAGGCAAGACGCGAAGCAGAGTTTTATAGCTGTTATAAAATGCACTGTAACCACACTGCTTTGCGGGGCTTATTGCTTTTATAAAACGGTTACTTCATATGCATAACGTTAGCAGGATTTCATCAAGTAAAACACAAATAAGTTGTAATTATATTAGTACAAATTTTAATCTTCCGCCAAACAAAGTAGTTCCTCAGAATCAAGAGTGGCTGAAACGGAGCGCAGTTCCCAACCAACACAGCCGCAGCAAAGACACAATGAAAATATGATTTAAGACTGTGGTGTTTATTTTTATAAATCAACAACATTCATCTAATTTATACATTAACATTTATATTGTGCAACTGTTGAAGTGATAATCAAATATGCGTGGAAGCATGCTTAACTTTAACTCTTTCCCCGTCAGCGTTTTTTTTTTTCAGTTGCCACCCAGTTTTAGTTGAATGGCTTCCAGAAAAATGATCTTCTTTAAAAAAACTAAAAATATATCAAAATTAGAACAGACGCTTCAAAAAAATAAAAAGTTTCATCCTACCTTCATTTGTCTTCTTATCACCTCTCAAATTTTCGTTAGGTTGTGATTTTACCTATGCTGGGTTGTTTAAACCCATTGTTGAGTCAAATATAAAAAAAAATTGTGTCAATTTAACTCAATTTGTCCCTTTTGACCATTTTTTTTTGCTGCTTTAACTGTTCATTTGCCAATCTAACATCATGTTCATATTATGATATGTAAACCAATGTGCATAATTTTGAAAAAATTATTTATTATTCTTTATTTTTGTGCAGTTTAGTCACATCAGACCTACACCTTTATGGTACGAGTCAAGAAACAAGGTAAGAGTAATTCTATAAGCAGCAACCAAAAACATTATTTTAAATATGGGGCCTTTCTTGACACCGTGACTTATGTTCAGGTCAATAAATCTATATATCAGAAAAAATGGAAAGTCAGCATAATCATGATCAAATAAGTGGCCGTGGATGAACGGGTCTTTCAGTGAAAAGATGCAGAGATAGAGTTTGTGTAGTGAAGAATGCACTGACAAGTGTTCAATTAAAGAAAATGGCTTTGATAGCTGACTGTAAAGTGACAGGTCTTGTGCCAAGAGGGGCTTTGAGCTCACAACTGAAGAAATAACAGCATTACAACACTGACCTTTCACATGGTGGGCCGCCCTCACGTGGGAATACGTTTTCTACCCATAAAGACTCATGAATTTCAGAAGCTTACGGTACAAGATTTTAAAATATTGTCATGAAGGAATAGCGAGTCTGGGAAATTGAGTCAATGAATTTTATTTTGTAAGCATATTGGACGGATTGAAGTGTGTTCTTTTATGTATTGATATTTGCTATACTGTGCCATACACATAAATGATTGGAAGAGGTGTATGATAACGTATAAAAGATATCAGACAAGTGAGCAATTTAACACCCTAGCAACCACCCAGAAACTGTAAAAAAAAATCCACCAATGCCCTAACAAACACCCAGAATACCCAACCATTTCTAGCAGTTCTGTACGGACAATCTCAAGACATTTCGTGCTATAGTCACAAAATACTTGATTTATTTATCCATGTTAATGGACACGATTTTCCTTTTTTCGTGTCACTCAGCACGAATTTCTATACTATATTGTTTTTTATTTGTTTTATTTTTTGTTTTGTGTCTTTTTGTATTGGTTTTTCTTTTTTTCTAGTTTTTTACCATTGTCGCTTGGGTTTGGAACCAAAACACTAACTCTAACCCCAGCCCCAAGCGACAATAGTTTAAAAATCAGAAGAACAAATAAAAAAACAAAAATAAAATGACATCCTAACCCAAACACCAAATCTAACCCCAATCCCAAGTGACAATGGTTAAAAAATAGAAAAAATGGAAAAACCAATACATGCTCGGGGACACGAAAAACAAAATACAAAAATGTGTGCTCCTTAACACGATAAAATAAGAAAATCGTGTTCAGTACCACGAATAAATAAATAAAATATTTTTGACTATAGCATGAGGGTCAATGACGTGACGTTAATAATTTTGTGTCCGTATGGTTAAATTAAATGTAAAAGTGTTAAAAATTCAAAATATATTTGCAGATTACTTGCATACATTCTCTTTTTTGAGGACCAAGTCAAAAATGTCTGGTTTTATTTCATTTTAAAAGATTATTTGGGGGATAATTGCAAAAATGTCAATGTGGTGTAACCAGTCTGTGTCAATTGGTGTAACTTATATTTTTTAAATAAAAATATAAATATATTCATAAAAAATGTGGAATAAAATATAATCTAGTTTAGTGTAATATGATTTTTTAACATACATTTTTACATCATTTGTCAAAGATTATTTAGAAAACAGAGCTGTTTTCAGCATATGTCAGGACAAATATAACAAAAACGCATTAAAATTTACATTTAGAAATAACTAATAAAGTTATATTTAATTTTTTTTTTTTTTGATGATTACGCTTACATGCCATCAAGCTGGATAAAATATTTAATATTTCCCATTCTTTGGCTCAATTGGCGGTTACACCATTTGACATTTTCAGGTCCAATCAGTCTTAACTTTCATAAAAATGGTGCAAATGTAATTTTTTATTGCATAAAATTAACATAAATACACTATGTGCATTGAAATAAACCTGATGCGTGCTTTTAAAACAAGTTTTTTAAAAAAGATTTTTGAATTTCTCATCTTTACAAACCCTTTTTGGCACTGACTCATGAAATACGTTTAGGTAGTATTGCATAATTCATATAGTGAATTCTAACATAAAATACCATGATTTTAATGCAAAATTTGCATTAAAGTGTGCATTTAAAGTGTAGAATACGGCAATAAAAACAATTCCTAATTCTGCGATATGAATCTAATCTCAGAACTACGAGTCTTAATAGTGTTTCTGATTTCTTGACCAACTCTTTGCTGAAATGTTTTAAGTGGCCATGAGATGTCATGGTGACAGGCAAGCGGGCCACTAGGCCGACACATATGGCCATTCCTGTACCGCGGGCCTGGCTGCCTGCTTAAGGGTGCATTTTAGAAGAGATTGAGAGAGAGGGAGATGGTGAGGTCATGATAAGTTCGGGTGGCGTTGTGCCGTAGGGAGGAGGGTTTGATTCCAGGCTGGAAACGAACACAGAGGTATCAGCGGTCAAGGTGAGATGTCACACATGATATCATCACCAGGTCCTGACAGCTGATGAACCAGTGACAGATAAATGAGCCATGAAAGAAACCTCTGTGTGATTATGGGCATGTGTCCCGTTTGCTTCGGATCACAGTTGAAGCTTGCATAGGGTAGAAACTCTAGATTACCATAGTGGGGTTTTTTGGACCACTTTTATTTTTTGCATCACTAAGAATATATTTTAGTCGGTTCCTCTTATAAGCTTTTATGATTCGTATGAACGAATTTATTGATACTTGACGGCTTGGCTTTTGGTGACTAACTATTTTGCTCAAAACTTCTTATTTGGCTCCCCCTGTGATGTCAGAAGGGGATAATACCGCCCCCGAATAGACATATTTAATAAACAAATGTGAGTGTAAAAGTGATTGAGGATAGTAAATAAAAACATTATTTAGTATTTCTTATCTTCTATTTATGCATTTAGCAGATGCTTTTATCTAAAAGAGACTTACTGTGCATTCCGTCTATACAATTTATCAGTATGTGTGATCCCTTGGATTAAACCCATGAGCTTTGCACTGTTAATGCAATACTACAACCTGTAAACTTCATACATCCACACCAACAGGTGTCAGTATAAAGTCAAATACAACAGGGAAGAAAAGAAGCCAGAAAGACATAAACAATAACAAACTGACCTTTAACAGCCAGATCCACGCAGTAATGAGTATCAAAGTGGATAGCCAAGTAGCACAACACGAATCAGAACCGCACGACGGAGGTTACAGTCATTAACCTTTCCTCCCCGAATCCTCGCAGACAGTGACAAACGCCCTCCTCTTTGTCACGCCTGCTCCCCGAAACATCCTAAGCCCCCCATCGAATAAACACACCAGCAGAGATGGCAGAAAAGTCTGGAGTTTACTAAGTGGCAACAGTATGCGTCCAAAATCTGTCCCCGCTAATTTTATGCGGAATCAATTAAATCGTTTTGGGGGCGGAGCAGAGGGGGAGAAATTCCCTCTACGTGATCTCATCTGTGCTTTAATGCAATTGTCCACTCGGAGCCGTGCCGCACAGCACATAATAAAGTAATAAGGCTAATCTTGTTTTTCTGTCGCCTCTCCGGATCGACACGGCAGTTATTGTATTAGATCCGTAATGAGATTCTGCACTCCATCAACACGATGGTGCGCCAAGGGGGTGGATGCCTCTTTACTCAGATAGAAATTTTGTCCATTTACATGCTATCATTAGTTTTATACAAATGTGCCCTTGAGCGCTATGCACCTCTGCACCGTGCTCGTTTGCAAACACTTTACTTTGGCAGCAAATAATCATCACCGGCTTTTCCACACACACACACAGATGTCTTTCTTTTGGGAGCTATAGGTAAGCAGGACGAAGAAGACAAGGGCAAACACGCTGTAGTTTGCTGTTCTACAGAGACAGCTTAATGTAATGTATGCCTACACATAGGCACGACACAGATATGTTGTCCGATGGGACACGCTCATCTGACATGATATAAAAAGCAAAACTTCAGGACGGATTGTCTCTGTCTTTGCATTGTTATATAACCTGACTTTAAGAGCAACTTAAATATACTGTCTAATAAAAGTTATTATTTGTACCTGAAGCTCGTTGATAGAGCATTGCATTAGAAATACAGTTGTGAGGTTGAATCCGGGAAACATACATATCGAAATAAAAAATGCATACCTTGAATGCACTGTAAGAGGCTTTGGATATGCATAAATGTAATGTAAATGTAAAGCAAATTTTAAATGGTATAGAGCACCGCAGGGATGACGTATTTTTGAAGCGAGTTAGCATTTTAGCCCTTCCGGTTTCATCGTCCCAAACCCATTGGGTTTTTTGAATGTGATTTTGGTTAAACGCCTCAAATAAGATCTTGGATTAACATAAACCCGAGATATTTGCACGTTTTATTCTGACACACCAGTAATACCCTCACACATGACTTTAAAAATGTAAAATAAATCTTTGGTGTCCCCAGAGTACATATGTAACATTCTAGCTCCAAATATCATATAGATAATTTATTATAGCATGTTAAAATTGCCACTTTGTAGGTGTGAGCCGTTTTTAAGGGTCTTTTTAAATGCAAATGAGCTGATCTCTGCACTAAATGGCAGTGCTGTGGTTGGATAGTGCAGATTAAGGGGCGGTATTATCCCCTTCTGACATCACAAGGGGAGCTAAATTTCAATGACCTGTTTTTTCACAGTTTTTTTTCAAAGAGATTGGTTTACCAAAACTAAGTTACTGGGTTGATCTTTTACACATTTTCTAGGTTGATAGAAGCACTGGGGACCCAATTATAGCACTTAAATATGGAAAAAGTCAGATTTTCATTATATGTTCCCGTTTAAATGTTGGTCATCACTCATCGAAGATCTTAAAAACAATGCAACATGGGCACAATTCCCAACAATGATTCATCCACAAAGTATTTCCTTAACAGGAAAAGTTTTTAAATGTTTTTAATAAAGTTTGAAAGAGCTGTCAGAAGAATTATCTTGTTGTACAAAACGTGTTAGCGTCATACACTTTTGTTAAACACAAAACTTATTTTTTTGTGATTATCCAAAAGTCTATGGGGAAAATAATTGTCTTCACTGCAAAAAATGGCTTTCTTACTTATTATTTTTGTCTGTTTTTCAGTAGAAATATCTAAAAATTCTTATATTAAGTCTATGATTTTTCTTGATGAGCAAAATGACCTAAGAAAATAAGTCTAGTTTTTAGACAAAAAATTTACAATTTAAGTAAATTTGTGCTTAAAACAACCAAAAATATCTGCCAATTAAGGTTTTTTCTTAAACAGTTATTTAATTTTTTCACCCCATTGGGGTTGGAATCACTTTCTGTTACATTTTAGACATCCTAACCCAAACCCCAACTCTTACCCAAACTCCAGGCAAGAATATTTTAAAAGCAGAAGAAAAAAATGTAGAAACCAATACATAAAAGTACATCCAAACTCCAAATCTAACCCCAACCGACAATGATTTAAAAATAGGAAAAAACTATGAGAAAACAATACATAAAATGACACGAAAAAGAAAGTCGTACCACGGACACGAAAAACTATTTATTTTAGAAATTTGTGCGAGTGTCATGAAAAAGACATTGGTGCTCAAGGCACAAAAAAGTTGAATTTCGTGCCATGGACGCAAATAAATTACTACATTTTGCGTGACAATATCACAACTTTCCGTGAGACCATGTTGTTTGTTTGAGTAGATTCAACTTTCACTTTTTACAGTGTAGAGAGTTTACTAAAACATTTATCTACCAGTGGGAGAAAAGATAAGAATAACAACAAAATCCCTCAAACATCATGCAAAAGATAATATTTCAAGGTAGTAATGTTAAATATGTAATTATGACTTTATTTGAACAAAACAAGATTGTACTTAATAAGCAAATTACCATGATAATAAACTGTCTGGACGGGAGCCAATCTGAATATATTTGGTGGAAACATCTTTACCCCCTGAAATAGGAAACTTAAAGCAAGAAATTTTCAAAGACACAATTATTGTTCTCTTTGAGCCACTGACAGATAAGAATCAGTGGAGGCAATGAGCATGATCATATAACAAACGTTAAATGCATCATGATCTTCTTATTGTGGGTTGAAAGCAGACTCAGGTGGTAGTGCTGATAACTTTGAAGTCATTTTTAAAGGAGAGTCAATACAAAAGTTGTTTGACACTTAACTGTAAATGAAGATGTGCAAATGAGATGCTGCCTCTTTAAGGTTTTGGAGAGGCGATAGATCATATCTAAAATAGAGTGTTTGCTCTTGGTGCAGATGCCATCATTACTAACTACTTACCGGGGATCCTTGAAAGCTAAATCGTTTTGCGATGCATCATTGAGCGTTTACTTGCCTCTCCAGCAGATGGGTCCTTGTGGTCCATCTGTTGGAAGAGATGTCTTCAACAAGCCCCCTTCAGCCGAAGTGATAAGAAGACGTTTGAATATTCATGCGATCGTACGGGCCTCCTGGTGGGACCGGGGTCAGTGATGCGGCCCTTCTTTTGGTCACCTCAGGTCACTAAACTTTGGACAATGAGTTAAGGGTCTCCCACCTGCTCCACCTGCCCATATGAAGCACGTATAGACTGTTTGTATTTACGGAGGAACAGGTGAATGTATTAGAATGAAAATAAAGAGAGCTTCAGCCATGCTCCGCCATCTCCCCTGGTAATAAAAGAGGCCGCATCTGTTAAAACATCACAGCTTAATGTGCTCATTAATTGTGTGCTATTTTAAAAAGTTCATCTGGTCCAGGAGGGCATATTTGACGCACAAAGACTTTGTTTAACTTTCATTCTGAGCTAAATATATTAACTCTTCATTTGATCAGGTAGCAGTACAATTAAGCTGATTTTATATGCAAATTTTATTTTAATGATATTTGCAGTTACAGTCCAGCTCTGCAGTTTGGTTATTTTTGATTATGATGCGTGTGCAACACGATAAAGGCCAAAGTTGGCAAATTTGTGGTTTGCATTTATGCTTTGGCAGATGCTTGCAACTGACTCCGGTCAGGATCCGGTGTGGATCCGCACCAGAGCTGCTCACTTTGGCGTGAATCCAACCCAGAGTCGTCTGCTGGGAATCGAATCCACAAACTTTGTACTGCTGCTCTACCAGTTAAGAAATATTTGTTTAAGCCATGTACTATAATAAAATGCTAATAATAATAAAATAATAATTTATTTACTTTTATATTGTATATTTCCTTACCAGTTAAAGTAAAACACCACCGTTTTTCAATGTTTTACTATTTTCTTACCTCAACTAAGACAAATTAATACATACCTATCTTTATTCAATGCGCGCACTTAATCTTTGTACAGCGCGTCATGACTTTGTTAGCATTTAGCCTAGCCCCATTCATTCCTTAGGATCCAAACAGGGATGAATTTAGAAGCCACCAAACACTTTCATGTTTTTCCTATTTAAAGACTGTTACATGAGTAGTTACACGAGTATGGTGGCACAAAATAAAATGTGGCGATTTTTTAAGTGGATAAAAATAAGAACTATATTGTATAGTGGAAGTTTGCAGCACTTCGACCTCGGCGGGCAGTAACATCACAACAGTAACATTTATCTGCTTAAAAATCCGTTTCATTTTATGCCACCATACTTACTCGTGTAACTACTCATGTAACGGTCTTTAAATAGGGAAAACATGGAAGTGTTTGGTGGCTTCTAAATTCATCCCTGTTTGGATCCTAAAGAATGAATGGGGCTAGGCTAAATGCTAAGACATTAACGACATGCTGTACAAAGATTAAGTGCACGCATTGAAAAAAGATAGGTATGTATTAATTAGTCTAAGTTGAGGTAAGAACATAGTAAAATATTGAAAACGGTGGTGTCTTCCTTTAAACCGTATTGGTATTACACACGAATGTGATTGTTAGTCGCTTCGTAGTCCTGGAATACCCGTGAATTAAAAAATGCCACGGTCCTCAAAGCAACACTGGAAAATGACTCTTTATGATCATATCCTTCTAGAGTGTCACTATTTGAAGTCTCATCATTTGTATGATTATAAAGCACTGACAATAGACTGACCGCACGACCCTAATTTTAAACAGCGTTGCATTATTCCCATCACAAGGCCTTTCAACTCTACTTCACTCTTTGGCTACAAATTGATTTCTGCATACACTACTCCTGCATTTCCATGTGGCATTACCCCGTGTCAAGATCTCGCTCCATATACATGCAATGTTTTACATAAGCCATTACCATGCGATGTCACTTGTGTTTATTTCCAACACACGTCTATGTTACATTGATATTTGACATGTACTTAGTAAAGGGAGAGGGGGCTCAGACTGGGACGCATCCTTTTCAGCTCCACCTGAACCGTCGTGTGGCCCACCGCCAATCTAATGGAGCTGTTACAGTGTGGAGACTGACAGGTTAATTATCTTTTATGAAAGTGGGACAAATTGAACTGTGTCTTTCCATCAGTTTTTGATAGATCAGAAGGCTGCTGGAGTTCCTCTGGCACTTCTGGAGTGAATCGAAAAGCTAATCCACTACAGTAGACACCACCCTCCCCTTCATGACACACCCTTACGAAAATTAACCATGGGTTTTCTACAGTTAAAAAAACAATGGTTACTGTAGTAAAACCATGGTTTTGCTAATAGAAATCAATCAACATGATCTCACGGAAAGTTGTGTTATAGTCACGAAAAATTTGATTAATTTATTCGTGTCCATGGCACGAAATTCTTTTTTCTTTTTCGTGTCAGTGGCACAACTTTCTTTTTCGTGTCATTTTATGTATTGTTTTCTCATTTTTTCCCCATTGTTGGTTGGGGTTAGATCTGGGGTTTGGGTTAGGATCATGTATTGGTTTTTTTCTACATATTTTTCTTCCGCTTTTAAAACTATACCGCCTGGAGTTGGGGTTAAAGTTGGGAGTTTGGGTTAGGATGTCTAAAAATGTAACAGTAAGTGAATCTAACCCCAACCCCAAGCGACAATGGTAAGAAAATGGGAAAAAACAATACATAAAATGAAACGAAAAAGAAAGTCGTGCAACGGACATGAACAACTATTTATAGAAAGTGACACGAAAAAGACATTCGTGCTCAAGGCATGAAAAAGCAGAATTTTGTGCCATGGACACGGATAAATTAATAAAATGTATGTGTCTTTCCCTTTTCCAAAATGTGTCCTGCGTGTGGAGAAATCCTGTGTGCATCACGTGTTTTGTCAAAATAAGTGCCTGCTGCAGATGCGTCAAAACCGTTTATGATAAAAGAGACGCTCACGTTCCCTAAATACATCATTAAAAATTTTCTCCAATTGTCGATTTTTTTGCAAAAAATAAACACGAACTAGTCCTAGGAGTTCAAATATGAAAAGTTATCAAAACATACGTTTTACTTTTGACTTACCATCGACACGCCATGCCCAAACGCCTGAGGTGCCCAAAGCTGCTTGGACTTGATTGGCTATGACTGGGGATATGAATGAGGTATCAACACCAAATATGGTACATAAATACATGGGCCTATTCTCGGGTCATGTGCAAAAAATGCGCTGACTGATCACTAGTTGGCGCTACTGCAGTGGCAAACGCGTTGATGCTCATAACTGCCACAGTTCGAGTCCAAATGTCAAGTGCTTTAAATCACTGGAATCCTTGGCTCAAGACGAACAAAATGTTTATTTCTAATTTCATTTCCGTCATGAAAGATTTTTCGGTGAACTATCCCTTTAAGGATAAGTCGCTTTGGATAGAAGCGTCTGCCAAATGCAGTAATACTTTACAGTATATCCTGATCCTTTGATGATATTTAAAGAATGTATACAATTAAAATAATATTTCCAGTGATGATCATTTTCATAAAATGATAAGACATATTTATGACAAGTTATGATGCAATCTTGAAGAGTTATATTTTCAAATTTGAATAAAAGAAAGAAATTGGGGCTTGTTTATATGATTCAAACGTACAAGTCGCCAAACATCATAGAGACATGCTGGTTGGTTTATATGATTCATACTGGGTGTCAAGATCCTAAATTCCTTGAACCCCGTTATACGCTGCTTGCAGCTATATTTACATATTTTTATGCTTGTTTGTTTTAAAAAAGGCCACATGGAGAGATAAGAATAAAAAATTGAAAAAAGGAATATTTGACTCTATCAAATAAATAACTCTATACATGTTTGTGTTACCTGCACTCTCAGATAAAAGGTACAAGAAGGTGCAAAAGTTGGGGCGGTACCTTTTCAAAAAGTACATATTTGTACCTCAAAGGTGTAGGACCGTCCCAGTGACACCTTTTGTACCCTTCTTTCTGAAAGTGTGGGAATCGAACCCATTACTTAAGTGTTGCTAGCACTATAATCTACCAGCTGAGGTACAGGAAACGGAATAAAACATAACATTGCTGTTTTATTATCATGGTTACATTGCAGTATAATTTCTTCACGTAGGGTGTACCAAAAAATATCTTGCTCCCTTCTGAGTTCTCTGCCCTCAAGAGTGAGTCGGGCACAGCAATGCTCACATTTCCAATCGAATTTGCCCTGTGATTTCTATTCCCCCTTCGTACAGTGTATCTGACCCCTACATCTCACTCCGATACCCCCTCCCTGTTTCTCTTTCCCAACACACAGGCTGTGTTTTGATGCCCATATGTTACCTGACAGGCCCGGCTCTGTAAATGATGGCTATATCTAAATGTTGATGAGAGAGAGAGAGAGAGATGCGGACAGCGACTGTGTTTGTAAATGGAGTGTTGTTTGTACGAGGAGGCTGGGGAGTTAGAAGCTAGCTGGCAGATGTCAAACAGCGGAGGAGAACGAGAGAGAGAGACACGCTCGCAAGACGACTTGACAACTCTCTCAGTGGAAAGCCAGTAGATGGGCACCGTGGAAGTGGCCTTTTACCTTTTCGCTGTGTGACACCTGACAGTGGAGTATTGGTTAGTCGACAGCCCGGAGACATCACTTAGTCTGATGCCCCAAATATGGTGGAAAATAGGAATATGTTAATGAATCGGTGGTCATGGGGTCAAATGGAGACACAGCCCGAGCCTTCCGGGGTTCCCAGTATGAATTTATAGACTGCTGATCATGCCTATTTAAAACAAGGTCATCAAGTGGGACTTTGATCGGTACATTTATCAGTCACATTTTTAGAAAGCCATTTGTGTTCAGACATAGATCATGAAGTCAAAATGAAACGTATACAGTATACCAAGTGAAAAGGCTTATGAGATGAAGAAAAAGGTGGGGCTTGACTTAAATTCATCCATCGTGAATTAATTAGATCTTTGGAAGTTGAGTCATGTTGCTATTTGCTGCAATTTTTTCCTGTGCCCGGCCCTCCTGCCATACCCCGTAACCGGAAGTAAAGCGAGATCGGCTGTGTCTCAATCCATTCCCGAGGTCATGAATCAGTATATCGTGTATGCAGGTTCAGGCACTGGTAAGGACCCTAGCTAGGTCACATGATTTTCAGTAAGGGAACGTAGGGACCATCAATGCTCACTGGTTTTTGCATTGCATTATGGGAATTTTTAGGGAACGAATGTTCCACTGCACTGGAAGGATTGTGCGATTGAGACAGCCCTTAAAATGTCCGACTCCCTGATCAGTGCCCAGACTACTGAACAAGGGAGCTGACTGAGACACAGCCATCGTTTCGAGGAGGGGAGGAGATTTGCAATTTTGATGAAAGATTATGAGGCCACATGAATTAAAAAAATAATAATAATGAAGCTCAGAGATAAGTCATGTGTAAATACCACAATATTCCCAAAAAATTTAGTTTTTAATTTAAATTTCATTGTGACTTTATAATAGTCGACCTTTACAAAAACTGTTCAAAATGGTCTCTAGTTGTCACTGTGGTGGCACCCTTCCAAAAAGTACATATTTGCATCTAGTTATATTAGTATAAAAGTACTTCAAAAATGCACAGTGCTTCCAAATGTATACATTTATGTACCTACATGGTACATATTGGGACCTTTTTAAAAGGGGTGTAGGGACTATTTTTGACCATTGCTTCTGACAAAGAAATGATGTATCAGACTTTGAAATCCAACATGACATTGAATGATTACAATAGTCATGTGCCATTGTATTTACATGGTATTGCCATGTCCAAAAAGCAAGTTATTGTCATCCATGGTGGTGAAAATGATGACCAGAGGTGACAAAAATTGCTCCAAATACTTTGTGCTCCAAAAATGTAACCACAAAATGTGCACCTATGTGCATCACGTGTCATGTCAAAAAAGGGTTCATGATAAAAGAGACGGTCACATCTCGCAAGACACTTACTTAACACTATAGTAGCGAAAAACTATGATTATACATTAAATTAAGTGAATATCTACAGTAGCAAACGTGAGCCTCTTTTTAATCATAAATCCTTACTGTGTGTTCACACCAGACACGGAAGAGGCAGCAAAAACCGTAGTTGGACGCTTGAAGATTTTGAGTTTACTCACTTCATTCTCACATAAAAGTCGTGCGTGAAATTCTAGTCATTTGAGACATTCACGTGTAAATTCGCGTCATGGGAGGGGCTTATATAGCTCAAATTGAGTAAATTTACCAGATTGTTCGACCTCCTCACCAAACAAGATCCTTTTAATTCCTGTAAAAGTACAAAGATGTCTCGTGTAACGATGATGATTGGCCTCCATTGTTGTTTTGTTTTTCTGCCTCCGCTTGCTTCCTGTAATCACGTCACTGCTAGAGCAAGCTCCTGATTGGTTAATGCAGCGCAAAAATCCACCAAAGTTCAGATTTTTTAACTCGCCCGGATCACGTGGCAACGCTCAATTTGCGCAGAATGCGGCATTCGCGCTTACCACGCCACAGGGTGCCTATTCATCTCTTTGCATTGACTTAACATGTAAATCACTTCCGCTTGCCGCCTCTTCCGCGTCTGGTGTGAACGCACCATTAGGAAACGTCTGTAGCAGGCACGCATTTTAACATAATGCGCAATTCACATAGGTTCACACGGAACACATATTTTGACATGATGATCCACACATGAGAGTGTTTTGAAGAGTTTTGCGTTCGTGCTTCCTCGGAAAAGAAGTCACGAGCCGGCACTGATAAAATCTGGACACAAGTAACACAGGACTATTCTGGGGTTTTTCTTGTTCAATTAAAATACAAACCACCAATGCTCAGTGAGTGCACATATTCAAAATTATACATTTATCTTTATAACCAGTAACACCGCACATCTGTTTGAGGTTTTTTAAACAAATGGAGGCAGGTCACAGACCAGACGGCAGCAGCCACTGTAAGACCGAGTTAGTTTTCTTTTTGTGTGTGAGAGAGTGTGATCGACTGGAAGGCCTATCTTTCCTCATAAGGGGGGCCGGAGTAGAAGCTCCGCACCTCAAGCTCATCGGACGCCCGTAGGCTGCGCAGGCATTAGCACCGTCGCCCAGGTGACCGATAGCGTCGCGCTAACCGAATGAGCCGCGCTTTTTACCTCTCGGACCATCTGGTCCCGCTGTCGGAGCGGCCTCCCCGCCTCCTCCCCGGTGGGCTTCTGTCTGAAAAGAAGAAGCAGGACGAGGGGCTGATGAGCGAGGCCTTGGGGCCCTCCATCACTCCTCGCCACCAGGAAGGCACCAGCTGTCTGCACTCATTTGCATTCTCCCCCCCCCAAAAATAATGAAATTAGCCACAAGTTTCCTGAGGTGATGCAAGACACAGACTTAGGCAGGACGTGTCAGTGGTTGGGAGGATGCGTGTGTGTGTGCTACGGGAGCCGGAGAGAAGAAGGTCATGGTGGCTCTGATAGTGAATGGGAGAGTATTGAGAGAACATGGATGATGGCGTGGTCCACCATAAGAGGCTATAGAGGTGTTTGTTGGTTGTGGCACTATCATAGACTATAACAGAAGCCTTTTTTTTTGGAAATCGCTGTATTTAGTGTTGTTACAGGTATAAAGCTTGTAAAAAGTGTAAAAAGCAGTGGAGAGAGTTGGGATTGAAATATGCTGGTTGTTGTGACCTCAGAGGTAGATTTTACATATTAGTACCTCAAATGTACATATTGGTTCCAAATGTATATCTGTACAGTGTCTAAATGGTAAATGGACAACCACGTAAAGTAAAAGTAAAGACTTTTTCTGTTGGGGTGGTTTCTTAGTGTTGGTAGCAGAAGCGAGCAGTGTCCCGGTGGGAGCGTCTCTCTTTGCCTCTCCGTAGCTGGACTGTCTGCTCAGGTTAGTCTCTGACAGCTGGGCTGATTGATTCTTTGAGCGGAGCCAGGCAGGGGCGCGGCCCTCGCAGTGAGCAGTACCTGTCCACCCCGCCAGAACACGGGGTCGCCTTAGGGCCTGGGGTCGCTCAGTCTGCTGACATTTCTCCATTGCTTATTAGCATCATCTTTATTTTTTGTTATGTCAGGTCTACCAGCTCAGCCAACTGGTGTATTCTGACCATTAGTAATCGACTGCTGTCATGCCAATGACTAGACAGACTATTATACGGTCAGGTTTAGTGCTTTGTCCATATTTAGGTTTCAAAGGTAGTTTCTTTGTTTATGTTCCCCCTCTTTGAAAGCACGTCAGCACATCCTATCTATCAATAACGCCTTGTCACTCAAATAGCTGACAATCGCCAGAGGTACAAATCTGTCAATACGGCTGTTTAAGATAGGCACCTGTCTCTTCGTGATGCAGCGGGCTGAACAAACGCTTGTCAATACCTCTTCTGATCGGTATTCATCATTGCCTTGCCTGTTGGATTTCATTTATATCCTAATGTGTGGAGAATTCCTGTTCATTTGGACTTTGAAAGTGAAAACAAAACAAAGGGCTTTTTGTGAGTGTCCTATACACAAAGACTATGTTGTGTGAGACATTTTTTGGGCCTTTTATTTTTAGTCATGTTCTCAGCCTTATATCTACATTTGTGCATAGTGTTATTGTATAGCATTTTTATGGTCAGTGGTTCTCAGGAAATAACAAGAAATCCTAGGGGGTAGTGGGCTGGAGTGGTGGGTAGGGTGGGTAGAGCAGGAACGGGAGCGGCAAAAGACACTGAGCCAGGATTCGGGTCTATGAAAGCATGTCTGCGCCATAGATTGTTAAAAATATGGACGTAATGTCCATGACGTCACCCATACAGTAGGGTCATGAAGAGCGAAGAGTTGGCGTAGCCTGCCGTCACCATCTTGGCAGCATGTTACCACGCATCACTTGCCAATAACCCATAATGGGTTAAGAGGCGGGACGTGGGTAAAGTTGAGGTGGCTGGTTGCTAAAACCACGCCTGCTTAGCGCGACTGTATAGTGACAGCAGTGGCAGTTCACCCGTCACTCAAGTGGCCACACCCTTAATTATGAAGAACTTTAAGGCTTAAAGGGATAGTTTGGCCAAAAATGATATTAAACCCACGATTTACTCACCCCAAGATGTCCGAGATGCATATGTCCATCATTTTTCAGACAAACACATTTTCAGTTATTTTAGAAAATGTTTAAGATCTTTCAGTAGATCAAATGTAAAGTCACAGGGTCCACGTCCTTCAAGTCCAAAAAATGTGCATCCATCCTTCACAAAATAAATCCAAACGGCTCCACGATGATAAACAAAGGCCTCTTGAGGGTAATCCGCGCCATTTTGTTGTAGAAATGGCAGCGTTACCGGAAGCTAGTTATTTTGGTTTATTAAGTTTTAAATGTGGATATTTCTACAACAGCACCGCATGGATTACCCTCAGGAGGCCTTTGTTTATCATCGTGGAGCGTTTGGATTTATTTTGTGAAGGATGGATGCACATTTTTTGGACTTAACTTTACATTTGATTAACTGAAAGATCTCAAACATTTTCTAAAATAACTGAAAATGTGTTTGTCTGAAAAATGATGGACATATGCATCTCGGACAGCTTGGGGGTGAGTAAATCATGGGTTTAATATCATTTTTGGCCGAACTATCCCTTTAATATAATTTAAATAGATGAGTAACAAAAAATTCACCCCCCCTACAGTTTTCATGAAGGATAAAATATAGACCAAAAAGTACCAGGCTGTAAAAATATTTATTTCTGCTGTAAAGTTGGAAATTTTTACATGGGGGTCTGTGGGAATTAACTCCCTTTTGGAGCCGGCCTCTAGTGGCCAGTCGATGAATTGCAGTTTAAGTCACTTCCGTGATGGCTTCACGATAGAGATTCGAAGGTTGCCCTTGGTCTGCGCTATACCAGAGGTTCCGATGGCTCCTTTATTTTTAACAGCGTAAGTGAAAATACCACAAAAACCAAAACGCAGATTGATCATAGACCACAAGCATCTGTTGCTGCTTGCAGCTGATGCTTTGTAACATATAAATCAATAGCATGATGTAAATCACACTCTCTCCTGTCACAATATTATGCATTAGTCTGAGGGAAGTCAAAGAGAGGCCGAGGCTTTCGGTGAAGCAGCATGAAATGCCTGCTCGTATCTGCATGCGAAATGTAATTATGGAATCACCCAAGTGAGCTGAGCCACACATCTGCCACGGCATCTGGCGGGGTTCTCATCTTGACTCGCCCGCTCCGTTCTGTACAATTCAAATTCCATGCCTACAAGCACATTAACGCAGATTACAAAGCGCTCAGCCTCTACTTAAGGTTCATTCTCTGCTCGGGGGACGATTGAGGAGATTTGTGTCTTTTAATTTTGCAGATTGCTGCGCATTAGTCTCAAATGAGATGCATTTGCATGAAAGGCTGCAAACTCTTTCCAGGTTTTGGAGAGATGGATGAAAGCTGACGCTTTGGTGTAGGTGGCAAGCACAGATTCTGGAACACTTAGCAGTGGATTGAAGCTGACAAAATCTCCTCAGAATCACAAATGCGTGACTGATTGTAAGTGTTAGTTAAAGCTTTTGAGTGACAGTATTTACTATGTACATTAGATGATTCACCCCCCTCCCCAAAGAATATTAATTCCGAAACATCAATATAGATTTCCAACAGATGGTATGGTACATTCTTAAAAATTAAGGTACTTAAAAGGTTTTTCACAGTAATAACATATATGCTACTGTAAAAAAAGTTTGTTAAATTTAAAGTAAGTTACCAGTTAAAATTTTTCAACTTAAAAATATTGTTGACACAATTTTTACACCACTTTTTGAGCCAACTAATATAGTAAAAAAGTCGAATAAACTCAAAATTTTAAGGCAACCAGGTAACTTACTTTTTTAAAGAACACCTATTGTCCAATTCACGTTTTTACACTTCCTTTGGTGTAAAAATTAACCTTTTTTCGACTTCAATTTTAACCTAAAGTGAAATTTTAAGTTGACTAAATGTAAACTTTTTAGGTGTTACAAATTGAAGTATTTTTTTAAGTTGATCCAACTATTGACTTTTTACAGTGTAGAAAAAGATTTTTATGTAAGGGATAATGTAGAGGCAGCCGGTAGTTATTGGGAAATAAGCCCCGACAGTGTGATCAGGACCCGACGCGAAGCGGAGGGTCTTGTATCACGCTGAAGGGGCTTATTTCCCAATAACTACCGGCTGCCTCTACATTATCCCGCTTATTACACGGCTACTTGCCACATAAGAAAAAAAACTGGACATGAATATGAATTTTAAACATTTTATTGGCATATTTGTTTTAAATTAACATTTTTATCCTTCCGCGAAACTTTGCACAGATGCATAAAATGATCGTAATACCTTATTAAGATCCTCTGCTTTATACTTGTCTGTCTTTGAGAAGTTTTAATCCACATTTTGTATTTTTGTGTGTGTTGGCTTCGTAGCTGTCATGCTCTATTTTGTCAAGTTCAGTCTCAGTAAGCTGTCTGTGTCTTGTCGTGGTTGTCCAGTGTTTGTCACAAGATGGCGCCAAACCGACAGTAATCTTTATTGATCTTTATTGGCGTGGAGCAATTTTACTCGTGCAAGTTGTCCGGCTATGCGTTATTAATTTGGAGCGGTTATTATTTGAAAAGAACGAACCTGCAAATGTCTCAACTGACCAATCAGAATCAAGCATTCCAAAGAGCCGTGTAATAAATATATATATATATATATATATATATATAAATAAGGGTGAGTTTTTAAATTTTGGTGAACGTTTCATTTTACCTAAGCAAAATTATCTTTCTTTTGATTTGGGGGTAAAATGACATGTTCTTGCTAGGTTTCATAAACATCACCCCTAAAGTTGAAATTTAAAAATCATACATGTATTTTGCAGTCAGGACAAACTCCAGGCTAATTACAATGTTACCGATTCTTTACATGAGTTAAAAAGCTATAAGGGTGGATGGACAGGTAGGAGGAGAGCCAGCGCGGGCAGTGAGCCCACAACTCTGACATGTCCTGCTGTGGCTCAGCAGTGAACTAAGACAGCCCATCACTTTACTGTCAGCACTCTGACCCTCTCTCTCTCTCCAGCTCCCCCACAAATATGAACCATTGGCCGGGAGTCTGAAAAGGAGGACTTCCCACCCTGTGTTTCCGGACCCCCCTTTTCAATGTGAGTGATGGTCTGAATGATGACTCTGACCCTAAACCTGGACCGACCCAGACGCTCACCGGCCTCACACGGTTCTCTCAAAGCCAGAAAGAGTGAATGATGGCTCTCGTATTTTAGAAATAACTTTCAAGGTACACTCTTAAAAATTATGGTGCCGTAGATGAACCATTTTTGGTGAAATGGTTCCATAAAGAACCTTTCTGTTTTTTTATCAGATTATAAAAAAGTTCTTTAAAGAACTTTTGACTGAATGGTTCTTTGAGTACGTTGGCTACGTTCTTTGAATGGTTCTTAGGTACTACAACACTGCAGAATAGTATATTGTACTCTGTCCAAGCATTAAAAAACCAAAGATGATATCTAAATTATGTATACGCTAAAGTGGCAAAAATAGTTTATACCGTTGTAAAATTATATGAAAAGGATATGAAGACTTTTTTCATATTTTCGCTGTCTCTACTCATTAGCAGGCTTTACCACTCTTCTCCATTCTCCCCCCACCTCAGCGGTGTGTCTTCTCTCTTGCATATGGCTTCACTCTGTGAAGAGGACGTCCCGCCGTCAGTGTGTCTCATTCTCATTCCTACATGTTGGCTGAGCTCCACTACAGAGCCGAAGCCAAGACCTGTCTAGATAGCCCATCAAAAAGCACTCTATGTACACCTAACTCCATGAGTACCGTTAGCGAGGTGGTACTTCTGTGGGCCTTGCTTCATTATCTAATAAAGAAATATCTAATTAACTTCATTATGTGTACAGGTCATGTTACGCGTCATTGAGGAAAAGAAGCGTGCCTTTAATACTGCAACAATCTCAGTATCACACTCTTCTTTGGCATAAGCAGAGGTTCCCAGAGGTGCATACAGGGCCGGCGTCATGGGGGGGCATTCGCGGGCAGTGCCCCCCCGAACAGGTTGTTGTGCCCCCCTACAAAGTTTTTAATTACTTTAAAATATATATAGAATAATAAAAATAAATTAAACATTGAATGTTTCATAATGTAATCAAATGAGGAAAATATAGTTGATATATGTTTTCTTTAATTAAAATAGACCAGTTTCTCTGATTGGATGTATTGCCCCGTCTCACCCATCTTACGTCTTTAGCATTTGTGACTTGATACTAGCAACGTGTTTTTTCGCGGCATTTTATGGATCGTGTAAAATATGGATATTAGAACATTTAGAATGAACCAGCACCGCCTGCTCCATCTTCATGCAAACACAGACTGGCTCAAACTCAGAGATTAGAGGTTGAGGTGGAATTTACAAATCTACAGGACACTTTTTTAAGGAAGTCTATTGTTCTTACACGCCGTCTTCAGCTATTTCAAAGGTAAGTTAGCGTTGTTTTAAATTACGTAAGCTTAATGTGAAGTGTGGCTATAGACCGTTAACTGCATTACGAAGTGATTATGGTAAAGCGGCTTTTTTTAAAGCTAGAATGAGAAACTCATTCATTTCAATGGCTTGCGCCGCGCGAGGGCGGTTTGTTGTTGCGTCGAGTGAGCGCGAGCGCAGCGGAGCTCAGCTTGCGCTCACGCCGCGGTCGAAGTTCAATAGTTTTGCGCATAGTTTGTGGTCTTACGGGAAATGAGCTGACAGTCTGTACCAGTTGTATGAGTGTGTGCTTGCTGTATTTGTTGTTTTAATGTCTTGTTTTTGCAAGTTATTGTTGCTATTGCGTGCCCCCCGTTGGAAGCCGAGTGCCCCCCTGTTAGTTATGGTCTGGCGCCGGCTCTGGGTGCATAGCAGTAAATTTGAAGGAACTTTATTGATGGTAGGTGTTATTTATTTATTTAGCCATAATCTTTATAATGTAGCATCATGCTAAAAAATGACCAAAGAGTTTTGATATTTTTCCTATTTAAAACTCAACTCTTCTGTAGTTACATCGTGTACTGAGACAGACGGAAAATTAAAAGTTGCGATTTTGGCAGCAGCCGTATCTTTCAATAGCAGGGGACTATTTTCGGGCACTACGTAATATCATTGCGCCTCCTATAGCCATGTTAAGGCAGCAAAGTCCTTGATTATTACGCCAGAATGAGAGTATAGTTCCTAGACATATCTGTCTAGAAAACCGCAACTTTTAATTTTCGGTCGGTCTTAGTACACGATGTAACTACAGAAGAGTTTTAAATACGAAAAATATCGAAACTCTTTGGTTACTTTTACCGCAATGCTAATGGTTGAATCAGATTCTATGGATTATGCTAAGCTATGCTAAAAGTTGTACCGCCAGAACCGAGATCAGCTGAATGGATTCCAAAAAGGTAAAAATCGAATGTTTAACTTTAGGGGAGCTGGAAAATGAGCATATTTTTAAAACAAGTGCATTTCAATGTGTTGTATACCCATAAAGGTAAAAAAATAAACTTTTGCGCATACCACCCCAGCGACAGAAAAGGTACAGTTGTGTAGCTTTTTTCTGTAAAGTGTATCATGTAGTTCATAGCCAGGTGTTATCATCAGCTGATAATCTAAGTAAAAGCTTTTTTGCTGAATAATACATCATCATTTTACACCGACCATCCTTTGCTTTCACGGCTAACACAGGAGTCAGCTCTGTGACGACACCGCGCGCCCCGGTAGCCGCGTAGTATGCGACTTTCTTTCCAAAGGGTCGAAGTTAGCGCAAAAACAGGAAGTAATCAGATCAGGGAACTAGGGCTTTTTTAATCGCACTGATGGAAAAGCGTCAGTGTTTGGAGATGGGAGTCAGCAGGGTGTTGAGTTATTGTGAAGTGATGAACTACCTCAGACCAGGAGCAATCAAAGAGATAGCCCCTGCATCTCCAAATTACTGCCACTGGCCTCAGATTCATCACGCGGGCGCGGGTGGGAATGCCGGTCAGCTGGCTACGTACAGCTGTAGGCCCACACACCCCAACACACACACCCACCCAAACACACACACATGATAGAACAAAGCACTCAGAATTATTTGTGAAAATGAAACTGCTGTAGCAAAGCACTGGATCAGTTCCTCACCTTTCCCACTCACTGAAATGAAATGACATTTATTTCTGATGGCAACAATGCATGGGAAATGCTTAAAAATAGGGGATGATGCAATGAGGGGGGGCCCGCCTGCTCGGTCTGCATATGCTGATTAAAGAAAGTGATGTACAGTAAGAATCCACATGTGACATCTGTAAGTGTGTAAACTAATGGAGGAATTTCATTAAGTCTCTTCTGGAGGATCAGAATTGTTGCTCTCGAGTTCTCTAAAAGAGTTTTTTCATCAACACAGTGGATATTGACTACAAAAAGCAATCGAATGTAATACAAATAGCATGTAATTAAGTTAAGAGGATGAGATGTTTTTACTCTGAAAGCTTTGTTGAATGTGAAATCGTTTGCTTCACCTTCGCATTTTCCGAACCAGACTAACAAATGATGCATCATTGGATATATTTTATTTTCATTTATTTATTGATTTTGTCTGTTTTCCACTCAGCCACCTCATACAATATTACCAGCGTTGGAGTACAGTCGTCCAAACTTGTCAAAGATGTGGCAGGTGGTAAAGACGGTCTTGAAGGGCTGAAAAGATAAGCACATTGATTGGATGTCAGGAATGTGAAAAGCGGTGTTTTACACAGCAGTGCAATTATTTCAGTTTTCCTCTCTCTCTCTCTCTCTCTCTCTCGCTCTCTCTCTCTCTCTCTCTCTCATACACACCCACACAGTTGACAGTACCCATCGACTTCCATAATATGAATAATAAACAAATACTATTGAAGTGTATGGGTATTGTTAACTCTTTCCCCACCATTGACGAGAACATTTGCATAAAAAACGTGTTCCTGATTAGGTTTTATGTTAATCTGTAATTCCGCGATTATCCACTAATAGCTTACAAATTTATAAAAAACTGAATCTATAAAAAAAATTATTTTTTAGAAGAAAAATACCCATATTTAAGAGTTTATAAGCAGAGAAAAAATATAGGATGAAAAGTTTTTTCACATTTTGTTTGTTTGTTTATTGTTTGTTTAAAAGCAGAGGGTCTGTTCTTTCATTTAATATATATGTGTTATTATATATTTTTAGAAGAAACTTTTGTGAAAATTACAAAAAACTTTTTAAAAATTACTGGCGGGGGATGAGTTAACTATGTGCTTATCATCATCTATCAAAATATTTTGTGTTAAACAGTTAAAAAAAATCTTATGGTTTTAAAACAACATGAAGGTGAGTAAATGATAAGGTTAAATTAAAACCAGGGACAATTTTCTAGTTCAATGGTCAAAATATCATTAAAATATCATTTGTTGTTATCTTGTATGACTTAAAAAATGGGGACAAAACGTTTTTTCAAAGTATTCTTCTTTTTATTGTTGTGGGTTTACTGCAAAAAAAATTACTTACTTAGTTAATTTGTCTTCTTTTCAGTACAAATATCTAAAAATTCTTAAATCAAGATGCATTTTCTTGATAAGCAAAATCCCCTTAGACAAAAATGTAACTTTAAGACAAAAAATATTACATTGAAGTGAATTTGTGCTTAAAACAGGAAAAATCTGCCAATGGGGTAAGACAATTTTTTCTTGAATTAAGTTTTGGCAGATTAGGCACAAATGTGATTTTTTTGGTCTAAAAAACTTATTTTCAAGATTTTTTTTAACATTTGTACTAAGAACAAGAGAAAAATACTAATAAGAAAGTCATTTTTGCAGTGTTTCTAATTCAATTAATTGAACATTTCTGCATTGCAAAAAATTATTTTCAAGAAAAAAATGTCTTGTTTTCAGTAAAATTATCAAAAAATTCTTAAATAAGATGCTTTTTCTTGATGAGCAAAACGACCCAAGAAAATAATAGCCAAAAATATAAAATGTAAGTGATTTTGTGTATAAAACAAGCAAAAAAATCTGCCAATGGGGTAAGCAATTTTTTCTTTAATTTTCTTGAATTTAGTGTTTAAGAAAAATTTTAAAGATTTTTTGCTTACTCTATTGGCAGATTTTTTTTGCTTGTTTTATGCACAAAATCACTTACATTTGATATTTTTGGTCTAAAAACTAGACTTATTTTCTTGGGTCATCTTGCTCATCAAGAAAAAGCATCTTAATTTAAGAATTTTTTGATATTTTTTTCTGAAAACAAGACAAAAATACTAAGAATTTTTTTTCTTGAAAATAATTTTTTGCAGTGTATACTTAAATCAATTTTCCCCTTTTTTATACAATGCACAGAGACATCAAAATTACTTCTAAGGAACTACTTCAGCTGATTTCATAGCATTGTAAACATGAAACGTCCTCTCCACTAATAAGCTGGTGTGTGGTGGGCATTCTGGCGCAATATTGCTGCCGTCGCATCATCCAGGTGGATGCTGCACATTGGTGGTGGTTGAGGAGATTCCCCCGTTCATATGTAAAGCGCTTTGAGTACTGAGAAAAGCGCTATATAAATGTAATGAATTATTAATTATTATTATATGAAGAACAGAAGGAATAATGCAAAATGTAAACATATTTAGCCTACACGAAACAAATGCTCAATATCATGCTGTGATCAGTTCACTTTATTGGTTTATTCCTTTAATTTAACATGAGTAGTTAGTACCTTAACCCGTGATAACTTTGACTGTTTTATATCTTATGATAACTTGATTATGCTTGCTCATGTCTCGTAGTAAATTCTACTTCGCTAAATAAGTAGCGCGCAACTAAGAAATCAGTGTAGCTCGCGGCCCCCTCTGTTGGTAAAAATAATCATTACATGATTGCTCCGGTCTGGTGCCACAAACACTACATGTTGATCGGGTTTTTCAGTGTATTTGCTGGTTGTTTTGGATGTGCTGTAAAACGGGGACATTTCCGGGGACAGCTCCAGTCGGGGACAGAACACCAAAAAACGGGAACGTCCGGTCATCTTAGTAAATGATGACAGAATTTAGATTTTTGGGTGAAGTATCCTTTTAATTTTGTCCTCCCACCACAGCACTATGAATTATGTGTGTCTTTTTTTTCGGACACCCCTAGTTTAGTTCAAGAGAGCATCATTGAATCCTGCTACCGCACACGCTCACTTTCTCTATTCTCTTCTCTTAATTCATGGACAACCACCTTAACCTCACAATACAGCACTGCCTCTTCATCATTGCTATAATACATCAACCACTTAATGATAAATACATGAGCCACAACAAATCCTGCCCTCTTTCTTTGCAGTACTGCACAAAAAATCTGCGTCAGGTATTTTTAGTTGGACTGGATACAGATCCTGCATGTGGCCTAGTTGCTACAGCAGCACACTGGCACTCAGTATCGCCCCCTAGAGGCCGACCTGGCCTAAAACACCTTCTTATCGCTTCATATATGAGCATGTGAGGAGCACTGCTGTTTTAAAAGAACTAATGTGGGTATGAATTAAGAATGGCATGCGGAGGGGGTGAGGCTTGGGGAGGCGATTTATTTATATATTTTATTTTTTAAAGACTAAAATAAGCTGAAGTTGAGCAAGGACAAAGTAATGTCAAAGACTGGGGCGCTGACTGTTTCCCTTTGGCAGGCATGCATGTGATCTCTCTGTCAGTCAGCGTATGCAACCATGACAATCATCTGCGCGCTTTAGCCGCAGGAAAAGCTGCAGTTTGCTGTCTTTATAAACAGCACTCCACACTAACTCTGACAAGTGCAGGAAACACAAAAGGACGCTGTTTGGAGGAAAATAAATTAATTTGCGACATTCGCATTTAATGGATGAATGAGATTTATAGGACAAACTTTGGTTTTAGTCGGTGAAAAAAAGTTTAGTCATGACTCGATGCATAAACAGATGATTTGTGGATATAGATAGATGGTTTAATATTAATATTAACTCGTGATGACTAAGTTTAATCTAACACTAGAGAGTGGAGGGAGGGTTTAGATACTATGCAAAAGAAAGAAGAAATAGAAAATGAATCAAATCTTTCATTCATCCTGACTGGAGATACAGCAGAGGTATAGAGAATATATTTACTGTATTCATAAGTTCATAAAAATTTATATAAAATGTATTTTTGTATTTAAAGAATTTTTGTAGCTTTTTTAAAAATCTAAACATGCTCTTAATTGATCCAATACAGTACTGTAAATACACAAAGTTACAATAAACATTAGGAAATGTTAGACTTTTTTTAATGAGCCAGCAGACTTCGTTAATGTGATTATAAAATGTTTAGACCTTAACTAATTTCCAGCTCTGTAAAACACAACGAAACACAAAAAAAAATGAAAGAGGATTTTCTGTAGCATGACATAATAATATAATAATAATAATACGTTTATTTTATATAGCGCCTTTCTCAAACCCAAGGTCGCTTTACATTGAAATAGAAACACACAGTCAGATAAACATTACACATGAAACAAAGAAATTGAATACAACTAACAAAACAACAAACATTTAGTTAACAGACTATGAAATGTGTGGAGAGAAGTGTTCGTTAAACAGAAATGTCTTGAGATGGGTTTTAAAGAAAGGAAGAGAAGTACTGTCACGTAGAGGTTGTGGGAGGGAGTTCCGGAGTTTTGGTGCCTGGGCGCTGAAAGACCTACCACCAACGGTGGAAAGTCTAGTGCGGGGAATGAGAAGGAGGTTTTGGTCAGATGATCTGAGCAAGCGGGGGGGAGTGTAAGAAGTTAAGAGGTTGCAAATGTATGGAGGAGCAAGGTTATGGAGGGCTTTGAAGGTGAGTAGTAGTACTTTGTATGTGATCCGGGATGAAACTGGTAGCCAGTGAAGCTGATGGAGAATGGGGGTGATATGGGCAGATCTTTTTGTTTGTGTAAGTAGCCTGGCTGCAGAGTTTTGAATATATTGCAATCTTTGAAGGGATTTGGTGGGGAGACCGAGGAAAAGTGAATTACAGTAGTCTAAGCGGGACATGACGAAGGAGTGAACCAGGGTCTGTGCATCACTGACAGGAAGGAAGGGTCGAAGGCGGGCAATGTTACGGAGGTGAAAGAAGGCAGTTTTAGAGACTGATTTGATATGATGGTCAAAACTGAGAGTGGAGTCAAATGTAATCCCAAGGTTTTTGACAGTCGCGGTAGAGTGAACAGGTGAATCATCAATATTAAGGGTGAAGGTGTATGGTTTGGTGAGCATGCTTTTAGGGCCAACCAGCAGAATTTCAGTTTTATCTGTGTTTAGTTTAAGAAAGTTGTTTTGCATCCATGTTTTTAAATCAGAAAGACAGTCAGTGAGTGAGTGCGGGGGGGGGATCAGAGGGTGAAGTGGTGGTAAGATACAGTTGAATGTCATCTGCATAGCAGTGGAAATTTAGACCGTGGCTGCGAATAATCTGACCAATAGGGAAGATGTATATGAGAAAAAGGAGTGGTCCGAGAACAGAACCCTGAGGGACACCACGAGTGACTGAGGACTGTGAAGACTTATGTGAACCAAGTGCAACAAATTGCTTTCTGTTTGTGAGGTATGATTGGAACCAATTTAGGGCTTTGCCAGAAACACCAATAGCAGACAGACGGGAGATTAAGACATTGTGATTTATTGTGTCAAATGCAGCACTAAGATCGAGAAGGATGAGAATATTAAGTGAGCCGGAGTCCACAGACAGAAGAAGATCGTTGACTATGCGTAGTAGGGCAGTCTCTGGGCTATGACACGGGCGGAAACCAGATTGAAAAGGCTCGTACAGGACATCTTGTTTGAAAGCAGATAGAAGGCACTGACACACATTTACAAAGCCAAAGAGAGCTCACAAATAGAGGAAAATGTGTTCCTGCTTTAGAAAAGATGACATTTACTTTATAAATTTACCTTATGAAAAGTTCAGATGCAAAACCCTCTAAGTGCATCTGACATGTTTTCTTGTAAATAAGCATTTTTGTAATCACTCTTTATAGATTCTGCCAACAAACCAGTATTTTTGAATGTCGTTCAATAAGTAAAGATATTCTAAAACAGTGTTTTTTGTACACAAAATTCAGTTGTCATATCAATAATTTGTGTTTTTTGTGCACCAATACTGTTGTTCAAATATTACTAAATATTACTAAAAAAAGCGCACATTTAATAGCACAGGCGCAACAGCTGATTTCCATAATTACCAACGCAATCTACTAAGACCAGCGCATATAAGTTCAGGGTCGCAAATAAGCAGAGATGATTTTGAGTTCAGCAACACGGACATCGCAGCGGAAAATTTGAGGTGTGTAATCCCAGCTAATTAAGCCATAGGACACTGAAAAGAACCAGAGGACAAAAAAATGAAGGTTTACAAGAAGTTTTAAAACGTCTGGTATTTTTTTAGCAATAACTTTTTTTTTTAGCAATAAGACATTTCAAGCACAAAGTAATTTAAGACATGCTTTTTTCTGCATTAAATTCGTCATAACACATGCACAAACATTAGTAAATCGTGTTGCGTGAATCATTTAAATAATCTCCTCCCATAAATTTTGCGTCTGAAAGGGAAACTCCTAGAAATGCACACGCAACAAGGTCGCAAAAATATTTAGACCACAACTTTTCAGAGCTAATTATACACTGCTTATCCAAGTCTTTAGTAAATCCCGACAGTCGTTATTTAATAATAAAAAGATAGTTTGCGCTGGCCCAGGCTGATAGTAAACCTGGCCCATAGTTTGTAAACAGAATTAGGGGCGATTCACATTTCGCATCTTTTGGACACTCAAGTTCGTTATTTCAAATGTAGGCACGTGGTATGCCCGTTCATAATGGAAGTGACGCGTACGCGATGTGCACGCTGTGTGAGGCGCTATTTTTTTCCTGGCGCGTAAAAATTTTGCATCGCATTGAGTTAAAAACATCTCAACTTTTCAGAATACCGCAAGCACGCTGCAGGTCATGTGACAAGAACCAACCGACGGTTGCGTTTTCCGTGCGGTTTCAGACGCGAAATGTGAAACGCCCCTTAAAGTGCTGTTTTTTTAAAGTGAGCATGCGTGCTACCCTACAGGCTTTAAGATCCTGAGGAATACCTGGGAGGAGTGAAGTAAGTGGAAACTTGCAACCAACCGACGGTCGCGTTTTCCACGTTGTTTAAGACGTGAAATGTGAACCGCCCCTTAAAGTGCTGTTTTTGAAATGTGTGCATGCGTGCGACCCTACAGGCTTTAAGACCCTGAGGAATCCCTGGGAGGAGTGATGTAAGTGGAAACTTGCAACCAACCGACAGTCGCGTTTTCCGCGCAGTTTAAGATGCGAAATGTGAACCGCCCCTTGTGTTTTTGAATAGTGCGCATGCGTATGACCCTACAGGTTTTAAGACCCTGAGGAATCCCTAGGAGCAATGCATATCTGATGCAGTGTACGTTACTTACAGCAATAATCTGACATTAAATCGATCTACACAGACTAATTAGTACTCCACCTCCCACATTACATCATCAACTATATTGTTGGACCCATAGATATGTATAAAGGCTAGATGTCTTGTCCAATGATGCAGGTACTTTTAAATGACCATAACTTGCTTAATTTTTACCGATTTTCAAACGGTTTGGTTTGTTATAAACGTCAAAGATGTACCTATGGCACTGCATACCTATACTAAAAATAAATAAAAAATTCATGAAACATGTTAAAGCATCCAGAATTATAGCCATGTTAATAATGTTTGTAAAAAACCAAACCGTTTGAAAATCGGTAGAAAATTGAGCAAGATATGGTCATTTAAAAGTATCTGCACCATTAAACTCAATGCTACGAGTGAGCGAGCGCCCTGTGGTAAGATGGCCGCCAGCTGATGCCGTTAGGGACTCGGCGGTAAGATATCTAGCCTTTATACATATCTACGGTTGGACCAACATGGTTCAGATGACGAATGTGCGACAAAATCTTGACTAGGTAGTCTCCAACTATGCATTGTACTATGGTGATTCAGCATCGAGTTATGTCGTTGTTTGGAAAATAACACACCCCTGGCTAGTGGCTAAACTGACCTCTGGAACAAATACCTTGTCGGAAAAAAAATTGGTTTCCTAAAGACGAGGGGAGAAATGGCGATCATGGGTCACTGCTGTGCGGAGACAAGTTTGGCACTTGGCACCCAGGCAAGAATTCAAGGATCTGTAGCTAACATTTTATACAATCATTTACACAGTAATGTTAGCTCAGTGTAGTAGTTGATACGCTTTAGCTATGATTTGAACTAAGGTCATTTATTTTGCTTGTTTTTTTGTTTTCTTTATCTACTCTATAATGGGACTCGTTATTGATTCTTTGCAGGAAGTCTTCCGGAAGTTAAGGTAGTTTGGGCCACAAAAGCCATTTGTTTATGTTGTTACTGTCAGTAGACACATTTACCATTAGTCTTTGGGAATTTACAAAATGAATCTCTCTTCTAACTGATGTTGTATTTGTCAGCTTTAGCTTCAGTCTATGTTCTTGGTTATCTTTCACCTGAGTGTGTGCTACATTTAACAGCTACATAACAACAGTGAAACAACAGCTGACTTCAGATGAGCACTCAAGGCACTTAGACACTTTTTAGCCCCTGGAACCCATATTTTAACCAAGCATTTGTTGTCTCTCTCTCCAGCATCACCCAATAAAAACAGACAAGGGATAAAAAATATGAGATTGATTTATTTGCTCCAACGTTCTTCGGAATGAAGCTTTTCTATTTTTTTCCGGCACAACTGAAACCAATTAGCACGGCTAGCACTTGTAGTGCAGAAGGTAGGTCAGCACGGAGTAATAAAAAAGTATTGACTTTTCTTTGACTGTATGCAGCCTGAAAGGGGTGCCGCGGCCTTGTCGTACATGAAAAGAGCTCCATTAATTTCACTTATTTCAAGAAGGGCCCCTGTCAAGTCCTAATGCGTCCAATGCACTTTTCGCATTCATACGCGATGACATCTTAGCTGGGCCTTGGCCGAAATGAGTTTACATTATTTTAGCTAGTGAGAAGTTGACGGAGTAATTCCCAATGTGCAGCTCCATGCAAGCCAGCGGGGAAATCGCAGAACGCTCTTTCATACATGGCTAGTTTTTGACTCTTGAGTGATTCGGACCCTTAACACTTTTTGTATTCGGTTGCTTGAATGTTAAAGTGTTTGTTTTTTTGAGGACTGACATTAAAACATTAGCATAAAAATGTTATTTGAGATTTGAAAATAAAAACAGGATAGGTATAAAAAACGAAAAATAAACTGCAATGGCAATGTACATGGCAAAGTACAATAAATACGTATATAGTTGCAGTTATGCGTACATTTAGCCTTATCATAAGACATATAGTTGCATATAGATTTGAAAAATTGATAATTGTACAGTATTGTTCCAAATTATTAAGCAGATGAAATTTAAAGGAAAACACCACCGTTTTTTAATATTTTACTATGTTCTTCTTACCTCAACTTAGATGAATTAATACATACCTATATTTTTTCAGTGCGTACACTTAATCTTTGTTACATGAGTAGTTACACAAGTAAGTATGGTGGCACAAAATAAAATATGGCGATTTTTTAAGTGGATAAAAATGAGAACTATATTGTATGGCGGAAGAGCACTTAGTTTGCAAAACTTTGACCGTGTCATGAGCAATTCGGTCCCCCCGGGCAATTCGGTCTCCCCTAGGACCCGATTGGTACCTAGCACTAATGCCTGCTCAAAAATGTGTCATTGCGATATCTCGTCTGCGTAAGCGGTCTAGAAAGCTAATTACATTGTACAGAAGCATACAATTTTTTTTAAATAAAAGTTAACGAAAAAATAATATAATAAACTAATATTCATGTTGCAGACACGTCAGTACTTTTGTGTCATCATCTGCTTTACAAAAACAATACTTTTATTTTTGTAAATTATTTACATACCTTACAGAATATTTTTTTTTAAATTATAATTTAAATGTGTGATTCAACTATGTAGTAATCATGTTTTGTATAAGTTATTAATGAGAAAGTAATTGTATAAGTAGACAGTAAAAAGTGGAAATGGTACCGTATATAATATCTAAATAATATGACACAAGCAATGTGTAGATCTCCCACCTATAGCCTCATTTATATACTAATGAAACATATCATTTAAAAGACATCAATTGTAATTTTAACAATGTTCTAACTACATAAATCATAACGCGATTTTGTAGGAATTGTAATATGGCGCTAAGAAAACTACCCATGAGGAGTTTTTCCAGCCAATGGAATCACGCGGGGGTCCAAGGGGAGACCGAATTGCCCGGGGGAACCGAATTGCTCATGTCAACGGAAGTTTGGGCAAGAGGGGAAGTAGTCAGGAGTGATGATATTACTGCGCGCCGAGTTCAAAAGTTCAGCAAACTAAGTGCTCTTCCGCCATACAATATAGTTCTCATTTTTATCCGCTTAAAAAATCCCCACATTTTATTTTATGCCACCATACTTACTTTAGTAATATTTGTTAAGATTAACTGACAATCAGTGTTGGGGAAATTTACTTTTTTTAAAGTAATGTATTACAATATTAAGTTACTCCCCAAAAAAGTAACTAATTGCGTTACTTAGTTATTTTTCATATAAAGTAATGCTTACGTTACTTTTGCGCTGCATTTTGCGTTACTTTTTCTTACTTGGCTGAGGCTTGATCTCTTTCAAGCCTTGCCGGTGTTTTTTATGATCGCAAAAATGTCAAGCTCTGGCCTGCCATCTCCGTTTCTGACTCAAACTGTTCCCGCTCAGGCGCACAGAGTGCGTAATTCTATGTTAATATGTTCAGTTTAATTCAGTACATTATTTTATTTTTAAATAGAATTAATTAAACTGAAAAGTAACTCACATTACTTTTTTTTAAAATGTAACTCAAATATTAATGTGTACATTTATATAGCAATGTGTTACTTTACCTGTAACTTAATGCACGTTACTTGTAATGCGTTACCCCCAACACTGCTGACAATACCAACACAATGTAATTTTTGCACAATTATATTGTGTGGCAATCATAGTCCTTTTGTTTCTATTGAGGGGACTAGTACATGCCATCTAAATGAGATTTTGCTACACTGTGCAAGGTATTACTTCAGTTTATTAATTCAACCATGCTTAGAAGGGAGAAACGCCTTTCGTATTTGAATAAACGAGTTCAGAAAAAACACAGAGGTTAACATGTGGAAAGTGTTCGATATTTTTTTATCAACGTTCGGTTTGTGATACTATTTTATAACAGCTTTTACATTGAGTTGCATTGTGTTTTTACTAAATAATAAAGTGTGTTAAATATGTTTATAGTTTATGCATGTTTTTTTTTCATAAAATGCACAGCAGGAAATAAAAATAATTGAAAGAAATTTAAGAAACAAACACTACATATCTATAAAGAAGTATATGTAACTTATTACAGTATACCAGATCTATAAAAACATTATTTTTCACATTTCTTAACTTTTATAGTCATTCACGATTGAAATTGTTAAACTATGTATATTTTATGTTAAAGGCCATTTTGAATCATTTGCCACATTATATATTTATTTACTTTTTATATGAATGATGGTAAAACTGAAAATGCTGACATAATAGACGAAGGTGTAAAGTTAATTGATACACGTGTAACAAAAAAGTGAGAGGCACGTCAGGTGAATTGTTTATTACATGCCAAATGAAGGGGCCAAGGGCTTTTATATGCCTATAAAATGGATATGGTGAATCACCCAGAGGGTCTTGGGCACTAATGTAGTCCAGTCTAGAATATGACTATGTGTGTGCGTGTAATAGAAACACTTACATGCCATTTACTGGACTTAAAGCAGGTTGTCCTACATTTATTTTACCCATTTATTGCACATTATGAATATCATTCGCATTTAAACACGCCTCATATATCATGCATACGGTGTGTGATATTATATGCATGATGCATGATTTGAGAAATGATTAAGCTACTAACAAAACATAATTTTACCCTAAATATTCTAACTGCTGTCTGTGTTATAACAATAATAAAAAATCCAGTTGTGCTTAAAGGCAATATTGGGGGCATTGGAGTGGGGGGTCTGGTAAAGGAGGTTTGGAAAAGCAATTACTAAAGCAACATTAAAATAAAATAGGATGAAAATAACTGTGGGTCCCGGCAGTCTGCCGGTATTCGGCTGTTAAGATATAACAGTTTAAAAACGTGATTGATGAAAGCCTAATGCAAGGCGATGGGGAGGTTTTTGAGCGGAGGCAATGCCATTGCCTGCACTGTATTAGCCTCTGTAATTAGCCCTGCTGGTTTCATTTGTTAGCGTTGGTGATGATGCAAACATCAAAACACAGGGTTGGCATGTCAGCGGCCACCGTACGGCCCAAACAAGGGTCATCTTAGTCAAGGGGCTATTAACTAATGCACTAATTACAGATGAGAGGAAAAAGCCCTTTCTGTCTGTCAGCATCACTCCTAGGGCGCACTCACGTTTGGCACGGCTGCCTTGAACCATGCCCGAGCGCGACTGTCCCCCCTTCCACTCACCCACAAGCTTGAATTCGCACTGTTTTTTTTTGTTCAAGACCTAGCATGCTTTCATCATTAGGATGCGATTGTTTTGTGAAGAATAATACAGGAAGTAAAGCGCTCTCTCAGACCAATGGAGCACAAGTAATGTGAAATTTGTGGCTTTTTATTTGGATGCGGTGATACACAGCCCTCTAACATGCCTAACCCAGTGATTAGTCGATCTATCGCTTATGCCGCTCAGACATTAACACGTAACTGCACTGCGCACATCAGAAGGTTTATACATACTTTAGGCGGATGATATTGAATGACTGTCACGCAACTAACGTCTTGCCTTTTGAAGTTCGCTTTTGAAATTTGCGTTCACAATGTGTGTTCTGCGCTCAAGCCCAAGTGAACCACACCCGAGCCCACCTCTGCAACCAAGCCAGGGCGCGATAAACCAAACTACATCTAGGCACAGTAAAGAGCAATCACACAAGTCAAACTAACCGGGCTTTCGGGGTCAAACATGCTTGGTTTGCAAGTTTGGAATAGTGTGAGTGCGCCCCCTAATCTTCAACTTTGCTGTGCACCATCTTCAAAAGCTTAAATCATTGTAATGCAGCAATTTAAAGTTTTTTTTTCAACTAAGGGCACCTTTGGCATTTTAGAAATTAACTCTTTCTCTGCCATTGACGAGTTTTTACAGCAATCGCAAATTTTCGCTATTATCCACTAGACTTATCCAACTCACATATCGTGTATTTTTCGCGCTCAAGTTCATTATTTCAAATATATGCGTGTGACATGTGCGTTTGTGTTTTTACTTCCGGAATCGTTGTAACTTAATGTACTGTAATGTCATCTATATTTCAAATCACTGTTTGTTTTGTGGTGGGACTAACATTTCGAACAGTCTTAATACTTTGTCTTGCTCATGCTGTTTTTATATTGTTTACATTTTAAGTGAATTAAATATATGATTTAAAAAAAAATTTGATTTGGAAATTATTATTTGTTTTAAAATGATATACAGCTCGACCGTGAGTTTACCTTGTTTTCTTTACCCTGTATTTTTCAAACATACATTACTGAGTGCTGTCTTACTGGTAAACAAAAAGCTGGCAACTTTTACAGAAATGTAAAAAAATATAATCTATAATTTTCACACAAATTGTTGGTTTATTATTTCCCTAGTTTACCAAAGTTTCTGAGCAATTCCAGTGTATGGATGTGACATTTCAGTCAAAAGTTAAAGTATATTTTTGTATTTCCTATTTATTGAATCATCTGTTTGTGTTTAAATTAGGGATGCTAAACAATTAATCGCGATTAATCGTTAGCAGAATAAAAGTTTTTGTTTACATCACATATGTGTGTAAACTGTGTATAATAAATAAATAAATAAATAAATAAATAAATAAATAAATAAATAAATAAATATATATATATATATATATATATATATATATATATATATATATATATATATATATATATATATATATATATATATATATATATATATATATATATATATATATATATATAAATATGAACACATTCATGTATAATTTTAAGAAAAAAAATGTATATACTAAGTATTTATATTTATATATAATATAAATTATACATAAATATACAATTGTATATACACATGTAAACATTTCTAAAACATATACATGCATGTGTGTACATTTATTTATACAAAGTTATTATACACACACATATATGATGTAAACAAAAACTTTTATTCTGCTAACGATTAATCACGATTAATCGTTAAGCATCCCTAGTTTAAATTATTAGTCCAGACATCAGAAAAATATCAGTCTATGTATGCGTTTTCTTTTTAGATGAGGGAAATACACATGTGTTATGGATGTGACAAAAAAGTTTTCAGAAGCCATTATAATTTGTAGGAATTCTGTGAATTAAAATGCACAAACCAGAACCAGTAATACTCAACAAATGGAGAAGGGCTGGCTCTTCAAATAACAAAAAACATTTATTTTATTTTAATTTTTGTGTGCGCATTTACGAGAAAAAAACAGCGTAATGTATGTGACATTTTTCTGTTATGGACGTGACCATTCTGAAAGCTGTGCTTACCTAACCTAACTATAAAAATGAATTACATTTTTTTACAAAATGTAAATGAAGACTTGGTTACTTGCTTGATTATTTTAACCACCAAATGTTGACATCTGATATACCAGTATGGTTAAAACTTTTTTCATGGTTGGTTGATATTTGCATGGAATTGCTCTTCTGCAACAATATTTAAATAGTAAAAACGGAAAAAAATCCCTGCTGTTCCATTAATTGATTAAATAAAATAGAAAAGTTGGACAATCACAACAGATTTTAGCATTCGTCGTAACAGTTACATTCAACTGATTCTGTTTTTTATTTTTGTTTCCTATTAAATGAACTTCAGTGCTTTAAAGAAAAAGATGTGTCAGGCCTTCGACGAGCCTTAGAAACACCAGATTCAAATATCAGAGGTAAAGTTCATTAGTTATGTATCTGAGCGTGTCCGAAGCCTCTGTAATCCTTCCTGCATCACATCCTTTTTATCTCCACAAATGAGATAAATCACAGAGCACTGCTTTCAGGTGAAGACATGTTAATCTGGGAAATAACATATTTAAAAGTGTGGGTCCTATGAAGGGTGGGGTGAAGAAATGAGCGAAGAAGAAAGAAAAAAGGAAGTGACTATAATTTAATCAGAAATGCACTTGGAAATTACCATATCCATCATTATCTTCTCACGAGTCAATGCACGAGAAAAACTGAGAGGAGATTCATTTAAAAAAAAAAGGTTTGTGTGCAAGGTATTTCTCATTGGTAGCCGTCAGAGGTAGGCAAACGTGGGACATTTATCAAGCCGCAGACAAATGACACTGGGTTACTAGTTAGACAGTGTAATAAGTGCCATCTAATTTCCTCTTTAGAATCAATTTATGTTTTAAAGCGCGGCATCGTCATCAAGGGACAAAGCTTTTTCCTCTGAGAAATTCCGAGTTGAAAATAATCTCTAATCTCATCACTTATCTGACACTCTATAACTAGTGCAATATACATTTTCACGGGAAAACAAAACAATATAAATAATACAATACTTTTTTTGCGCAAAAAGAAATTATTAAATTATTTAGCATACAATATTTATTGAAAATGTAAAACATATTATAAAGCTAAAAAGTAATTTTTAATGCTTCGTAATGATAAGATACAAAGACCTCAATAATCCTATTTAGTTGTGTGACATAGAGATGCAGAATCCAACGGTTCTAAGTGAACAGTTTGCATAAATCTAATATCAGAATCAAACCTATTGAGAGCAGTGCCTCCAGCTCCTGGGTCTCTATCTGACCCGGGTTAAATGGAGGGCATCTTCTGGAGTACATTACACACGTACATCTTTAATGTATTTTGATTAATCAAAACAAGCTCTGCGGTTGAACTCTTTAGAGGAGGTAAATAAATAAATAAAAACAATTAGACAAGCAAGGCATACCCATCACCCCCAGTGCTGGAGGAATGGATGGGCTTCTTGATGATGATGATGAGGTCGGGGAGAGAATGAGAGAGTTTGTCTAGATAACTCATAAGACTTGTGTTGAGGCGGAATGAATAATCCATTCAAAGCAATAACATTGCCTATGTGCTCGATGTGCTAGCTGCATTAATTACAACCATTGAAGCGGCTTTAGGAGTTAATGAGACTGGCGTGGTCCACTTTACTTTACTTTACTTTACTTTACTTTAGGTTTGCCTGATGATAAGCACTTTATGTACATCTAAGGGGGCATGTGCACCAAGGAACTTAAACCAAAGACTGTAAAAAATATTTTTTGAAGCTGATACAGTAGTAGGCGGCACCTGCCATCGCTATCTTGAACGTGCGTCACCGTGAATTACTCGCGGATAACCGAAAATGGGTAAAGAGGCGGGACGTGGCTAAAGTTGAGATGGCTGGTTGCTGAAACCACGCCCGCCTAGCTCGACTCTAGTGACTTTGGTTGCTATGATACTTGTGGCATTGACGAGCTGAGCGTTTCACTAAAAATTTAAAATTTTTCAGTGCTAAGCTCGAAAAAAAAAAAAAAACGTAGAGCGTTGACGCGCAACATGTACAAAAAGTGTTTTATTGAGTGCTAGTAGCGCTTTCGCAGATATTCTATTAATGCAGATATTTTATTAATCTTGTGTACATTTACGTTCATATTTCTAAATGAATTTGAAGGTGCTTGGTTTATTGGCGAGTTAAATTGCATTAAAACTCCTCTGGGTGGGAAACGGCCCCTGAGGCTGAAGGGTTGTCTGCTGTTTAGCTGTGGATCAGTGATAATCCTTATTATGGCCTCTGCCACATCAATTATGTTGATCATAGGCACGCTGGTTACGCTGAGTCTTCATTAACGGCAGATGCCATGGGCACCAGCCTTACGGTACACATCAGACATACTGGTCTACTTTTCAAAAGAATCAGAGAGACACGTAGCACATCTTTTTATACATTTGACGTTTAATGGAATAAGGTCAACCATGCGTCTAAAAGAGAAAGTTCCCCTGTTGTGTTCTGGTAATGACCTGATGAGTTCTGTTCTTTGTGAAAAAAAGAGCCCAAAATTCGTAAGCTGCACGGATAATGCAATAATTAAACGCTAAGCGGAACACATCCAGTGGCAACCAAGCATACATGAGCCGTGTCAGCAGTAGGGGCAGTCTTATTTATTTCATTCCGGAGGAGGTATTTCCGGGCAATTGCGCTGGATGTAGAGGGTAGTGCCTGCTGGTAAGGGCCAATAAAGAACTCTCATCCATGAAAGGCCTTCAGCAGAGACACAGTCAATTACCTAATGTGAAGACTTTGGTTCAGGGGGGAGAGAAAGCCTTTTCTCCTCATTTACTTGTGGGTATTTATTAAACTGCTGTCAAATTTGACAAATTTGTGATGCTCAAGATGGAGGTTGTTTTGGGGAGGTGGGATGATTCAGAATGGTACCCCCTCCCAACACCATCAGCAACCCCATCTCTTTTCCCGATTCATGCCAGACTATAATGCATTTTCTAGGTGTGCATGCTGGCGAGAAGTGTACCTTTTTCCCCTGGAGGTCCTCCTTTTGTTCCTCTCGAAAATGTTTGATCCCGTATCCCACCTGTTCGAAGGGGGTGCTGGTGTGCATCAGGCCCTCGTACCTCTTTTTTGGGGATGCATTTAAGAATGGAAGGAAACTGTGTGCCAAAGAAACAGAATAAAGAAGCAAAAAATTGGATTAAAAGGCAAAAACAATTTGACATTTACTGTAAATGTACTTAACAGTAATCCTTTGTTTTGTTCATATTAAGGGATTACATTTGGGCTGTCAAAAAATGTATCGCGAGTAATTGCATACAAAATAAAAGTTAGTTTTTGCATAATATATGGGTGTGCACTGTGTGTAATTATTTTGTATATATAAATACACACACATGCATGTATGTATTTAAGAAACATTTACATATATATTTTTAATATACATTTTTAAAAGTGTTATTTATGTATGTATATATATATATATATATATATATATATATATATATATATATATATATATATATATATATGTATATGTATATATATGTATATGTATATATATATATATATATGTATATATATATATATATATATGTATATATGTATATATATATATATATATATATATATATATATATATATATATATATATATATATATTTATATTTATATTTATATATTTATATTTATATATAAAACACTTTTAAAAATGTTTGACATTTTCTTAGACATTTATATGTGTGTATTTATATATTCATAATAATTACACACAATAGACATACAAATATATTATGCAAACACAAACTTTTATTTTGTATGCGATTAATCGCAATTAATTTTTTGACAGCCCTACTTAAGACATTTAGATTTTATTGTACTTTTGTAACAAAAAACAACGACAAAACATATTAAGTCATAAAAAAGAAAGGTTTTAGCACCATTCAAGAGGTGTATGTATACTTTAACGATGTAAACCGATATATTTTATATAGGGCTGTGAAAAGATTAATCGCGATTAATCACATTCAAAATAAAAGTTTGTGTTTGCATAATGTATTTGTGTGTGTATTGTGTGTATTATTATGTATATATAAATACACACATACATGTATAAGTTTAAGAAAAATTTTATTCATGTATTTTTTATATATAATATAAAATATATCAAAATGTAAATAAATACATATTTTCATGTGAATGTTTCTTAAATACATACATGCATGTGTGTGTATTTATATATTCATAATAATTACAAACATTACACACACAAATATATTATGCAAACACAAACTTTTATTTTGTATGCGATTAATCGCAATTAATCTTTTGACAGCCCTACTTAAGACATTTAGATTTTATTGTAATTTTGCAACAAAAACAACGACAAAACATATTAAGTCTTTAAAAAGAAAGGTTTTAGCACCATACAAGAGGTGTATGTATACTTTAACGATGTAAACAGATATATTTTATCTAGGGCTGTCAAAAGATTAATGCCCATTAATCACATTCAAATTAAAAGTCTGTGTTTGCATAATGTATTTATATGTGTATTGTGTGTAATTATTATGTAAGGGATAATGTAGAGGCAGCCGGTAGTTATTGGGAAATAAGCCCCGACAGTGTGATCAGGACCCGACGCGAAGCGGAGGGTCTTGTATCACACTGAAGTGGCTTATTTCCCAATAACTACCGGCTGCCTCTACATTATCCCGCTTATTACACGGCTACTTGCCACATAAGAAAAAAAAATGGACATGAATATGAATTTTAAACATTTTATTGGCATATTTGTTTTAAATTAACATTTTTATCCTTCCGCGAAACTTTGCACAGATGCATAAAATGATCGTAATACCTTATTAAGATCCTCTGCTTCATACTTGTCTGTCTCCATTTTTTTCTCTTTAACCAGTCTTTGAGAAGTTTTAATGCCCATTCTGTATTTTTGTGTGTGTTGGCTTCGTAGCTGTCATGCTCTATTTTGTCAAGTTCAGTCTCAGTAAGCTGTCTGTGTCTTGTCGTGGTTGTCGAGTGTTTGTCAGAAGATGGCGCCAAACAGACAGTAATCTTTATTGATCTTTATTGGCGCGGAGCGATTTTACTCGTGCAAGTAGTCCGGCTATGCGTTATTATTTTGGAGCGGTTATTATTTGAAAAGAACGAACCTGCTAATGTCTCAACTGACCAATCAGAATCAAGCATTCTAGAGAGCCGTGTAATAAGTATATATAAATACACACATACCTGTACATGTATACATTTAACTCTTTCCCTGCCATTGACGAGATACATAGTAAAATATTGAAAAACGGTGGTGTTTTCCTTTAAATTTCATCAGCTTAAGAAATTTTTTATTTATGTATATTCTATTTATTTATTTATATATATATAATATAAAATATATCAAAATTTAAATAAATACATATTTACATGTGAAAATTTAAATACATAAATGCATGTGTGTATTTATATATACAAATAATTACACACAGTGCACACACATATATTATGCAAAAAAAAAAACTTTTATTTGTATGAGATTAATCGCAATTAATCTTTTGACAGCCCTAATTTTATATAGTAAAGATGGCTTAAATGGGTGAAATGTGTAATCCAAGGATACATTTTTTTTCTACAAAACAGGATAATCACAAATAGCAAAAGTTTTAGATTTTCATTTACATTCACACGGCACTACTTGTTCATTTCAGAAGCCCTTGATTTTTTTCGGCAACTTTCTATTCATTTTGGGAATACTGTATTCTGTTAACAGCTTTAACATCTGAAAAGTGATTAAAAAGACATTTGTGTCTGTTGTATTAGACCTCATAAAGCACAGGAAGAGCACAGTCTAATTTTTCGACCCATTACTGGCCTCTGGTCCTGGCAAACGCTCCCACTAAACACCGAATGCTTCTGTTAGTTTCCCAAGCCAGCACGTGTTACTTATGTATCACCACACAGCCTCATCTCTCCCTCGCAGGCACTTTTCATTCCAGTCCAGATCATTTCCAAACCCAAATAGCTTCTTAATTGTTGTGATGTCTTGTGGTAGTTTCTGCACATGCTGTGTGTTTGCTGGGCACACGATCAGCGCAAATAGCAGTTACTTAGGAAAAATGCCAGATGTTAATTACAGCGAGGTTGATTTTGTAAATTGTACCCAAGACACTTTGCCTGGAGAAGATTTATCCAGCGTGGTACAAGAGGTGTCTGCACAGAGGCCTGGTAAACGTCCGCTGGGCATTGGCTTGGCTTGTCACAAAACAAACAAATAACCAACAATCTTGGCACTTTCTATGAACACAATCTGCAAAGAAAGATTTTTATTCCCAGTGGTTGTTTAGTTGCGTGTTATGATGATGATGAAACTCGAAGTGCAGGTTGTCTGTTGTTTTAAATGAAATTAAAACAGACAAACACGGAAATTAGACAATAATGGTTCCACCTGGCAATGGGAAATTTACTGTGCTGAAAAAAAACAGATGGCATCCTTTTAACAGACATTAGATGTGTTTTTTTCCAAAAGCCTTCTTATAGTTGTATACATTTATGCCTACTGAAACATCTGTTTGGCGCAATTCTACATTCTGATTGGCTGAGCTGAACGCACCAGACACGTGCACCTGTGATCGCACATTATATATAAATGCAATGACATTGCTATGCTTCTTGCTTATTGACCCTAATCATACTTGGTGATGGTATTTATACCAATAATTGTGAAAAATAAATGTAGCTCTTTATTAAACACTGGCATCATTTATTATAACGCTGTTATAAAATCAAACTGGCTACGTCATAATATGCAAAAGTTCAACTTTCTGCATACCATCCTAAAAACAAGATCATTATTTATTAGAGGGCTTTGTGTCACGCAAGTACCACGTAAGCAATAATGCTCGCTAACGCTTTGATGGTGCAAGGCAAAAACAGAGGTTGACATCAACACTGCACTGGCCCTTTAAATAATGGCCCTATCTCCCACAGCCATCCTTATCCACCAGAGACACCAGCCTCCCTACAAGACAGATTACAGTGCAACCCATGCTAATGTGCACATGGGACGGACATCACAGAGCAAAAATTAATGTGGCCCCAATGTCCCAGAATACACAATGCTTCTGCTGCTTGCCGGCTGTTTCACTTACTGCTTTCATTGCCACCGAATTGCATTTTAATAGGGTAGTTTTTATTCATTGAAAGCCATTAAGGAAAGTTTGACTTCTCACAGGGGATCTTTTGGCAGTGCAGACCAATGCCCAGCAGTGACAACATCATAGGAGGCCACCGAAACGGATGTAGGAGGAGACTAAGAGGGAAAGGAATAAAACAAGATACAGCAATATGTTGAGATGTTGTGTTTACCCTATCTTGGAGATGAGTAAATCTGCAGACTAATGTATAATAGCAAAAAATCTGCTTATACTGTACCAAAGTTAAGGCTAAAATGTTGTATACATATATCAATATCTGTATGAAACAAGAAATGTATAAGGGGTGCACAATTTATATGCAACATTGACCGCGTTTACATGCACCCTAATAATGCGATTATAATGGGATTTTGTCAATACTGCGATTATACTTTACCTCATGTAAACGCAATAATTCGATAAAAATAATGCGATTAAGCTCATAATCGCAATAAGTAAAGTCGCATTAAAAGAGGTGGCGTACGCCGTTTATAATCGCAGTATGCGTCCATGTAAACGCTTTAATCGCATTTATACCGCACTAATTAAGTGCACGTGTGTTTTAGTCACGCACCTTAAGCACAAATTCATTTTAATCTTGACATTAGGAAGTTTTACATGAACTCTGCCAACACGACTCGCTGTCAGCAGTCTGCCTTCATTCAGAAACAGCTCAAATAACACGACAGCAGTGTATAAAACCTTTAAATGACATTATAACGATAATTATAACGATAAATATATTAGTGACCACATCATAATGATAACTTCATGCTAATTCGATAAAACGAGCGCGGCATTACCTAATATTGGATATTTCTTGTAATAAAAACTTTTTTTGCAATTGTTTACATGTCACTGAATATGTACATATGCTGTTCTTGTTGCATTTACACAGCGGGAAACCAGCAGATGTCCTCAACTGAATGAATGTAGTAGTTTGTGTAATAATATCATACCTTTTGGCGTAGTCAGTGTGGTAGAAAAATTTCACAGCATCAGCGCTGGATACCTGAGGTAATTTTATGTTATAAACCTCAGCAATGAATGAGCTTTCTGCTGCATTTTAACTCTTTCCCCGCCATTGACGAGATATCTCGTCAATTAAGAGAAAACGCTTCCCCGCCAATGACGAGATTTTCCGTCTTTCCGCAATACCGCTATTATCCACCAGGTGGCGCCCTTCCGCAACTTTTTAAAACCGGAAGTATTGCCCTATGGCAAGCTGCTGCATGTCCGTGTCTGTTTTAAAGATCGCTCTGAATGGGATCTCTATGAAAAGTCCGTCACAAATATGGAATTATTTTTGCTTTTTGCTCAAAATATGGTGTTTTTGCAAAAACCTACCCATATTCAAAAGCTGATTGCAAAAGAACCACTAAAGGTAGGATGAAACGGTTTTTTTTGTTTGAAAGCAGAGGGTCTGTTCTTTCATTTGGTATATTGTATGTTTATTTATTTAAAGAAGAACATTTTCTGGAAGGCATTAAACTTTGGTGAAAATCATGAAAAACGCTGGCGCTGGCTGGCAACTTTTTTTAAAAACGCTGGCGGTGAAAGAGTTAAGTGCGCGTGCACTTCAAGTTCAAATAGATTTGATTGGCTGTCAATGGTTTATCGTTCATCATGTGCCAAAATCGCTATCGTTATAGTTGTTGTGTGAGCTCTGCTATTATCTTTAATATAAAACGATTTTTAAAACTATATTTTTATGTGAACGCCCTTTACAGGCACTGTCATATTTATATCTTCATCACGGCACCGGATAATGAAATACATCTATTATAACAACGTGTTTGTCATTTAACGTAAGTAAATTAAAACAGTGGACCATATATGTGAGTTCATCATTTGTGCTCTGCATTGAACTTTGTGTGAATAATCCGAAAATAAAAACTGCATGTAAAACGGAGTGAAGAGGTTAGCTCCAGTCATGTAAACATCTTACTGCGATTAAGACCTTACTCGCATTATTGGAAATAATCGCATTTTTGGTGTGCATGTAAACGTGGTCAATGTTAGCTAATAATAGTTTTTTTATAAAGCCAGTATTAAAATTAACTTTTAGATTTTTCCTTTGTGTTCAGCAGAACAAAGAAATTTATACAGGTTTGGAACAACTTGAGCCCGAGTAAATGATGAAACAATTTTCATTTTTGGGTGAACTATCATGCACAAAAAAATCTAATCTAAGCTAATGTTTCCCAGTTAGAAAGCCAACAGGACGACAGCAATTTAATAAGGGTCAATAACGTGACGTCAATTATTTTGTGTTTAATTAAATGTAAAAGGGTTAAAATTTCTAAATAAATGTGCAGATTACTTGCATACATTCTCTTTTTTGAGGACCAAATCTAAAATTTCTGGTTTTAATTCATTTGAAAAAGAATATTTGGAGGATAATTGCAAAAATGTCAATGTGGTGTAACCGGTCTGTGTCAATTGGTGTAACTTGTATTTTTTTAAATGATAAAAATGTGGAATAAAATATAATCATCTAGTTTAGTGTAATATGATGTTTTTACATACATTTTTACATCATTTGTCAAAGATTATTTAAAAAACAGAGCTGTTTTCAGCATATGTCAGGACAAATATTACAAAAACGCATTAAAATTTACATTTAGAAATAACTCTTAATAAAATTTTTTTTTTTTGATGATTACGCTTACATGCCATCAAGGTGGATAAAATATTTAATATTTCTCATTCTTTGGCACAATTGGCAGTTACACCATTTGACATTTTCAGGTCCATTCAGTCTTAACTTTCATAAAAATTGTGCAAATGTAATTTTTTATTGCATAAAATTAACATAAATACACTGTGTGCATTGAAATAAACATTTACATTTAGAAATACTCATACATTTTTTTTTATGATTACGCTTACATGCCATCAAGGTGGATAAAATATTTAATATTTCTCATTCTTTGGCACAATTGGCGGTTACTCCATTTGACATTTTTAGGTCCAGTCAGTCTTAACTTTCATAATAATGGTGCAAATGTAATTTTTTTTGCATAAAATTAACATAAATATAATATGTGCATTGAAATACACATTTACATTTAGAAATAACTCATAAAATTATTATTATTATTATTATTTTGATGATTACGCTTACATGCCATCAAGGTGGATAAAATATTTAATATTTCTCATTCTTTGGCACAATTGGCGGTTACTCCATTTGACATTTTTAGGTCCAGTCAGTCTTAACTTTCATAATAATGGTGCAAATGTAATTTTTTTTGCATAAAATTAACATAAATATAATATGTGCATTGAAATACACATTTACATTTAGAAATAACTCATAAAATTATTATTATTATTATTATTTTGATGATTACGCTTACATGCCATCAAGGTGGATAAAATATTTAATATTTCTCATTCTTTGCCACAATTGGCGGTTACACCATTTGACATTTTTAGGTCCATTCAGGCTTAACTTTCATAAATATGGTGCAAATGTAATTTTTTATTGCATAAAATGTACATAAATACACTATGAATCAATCAGAAATAAACCTTGTGCATGCTTTAAAAACAAGTTTTTTAAAAAGATTTTTGAATTTCTCATCTTGCCAAACCGTTTTTGTCACTGACCCGTAAACCAAAAACTCCAATGATGTTTAAATAGAGATTATATTAATATACTATTATTTTATATAGTATTTATTAAATTAAATATATATTAATATTTAGATGAAGCGTGTCCAATTCCAGACTGTAGCTTTAAATGTTTTTGTATATACACAAATCACGTTTCTGAGTTCAGAATCATACAATGCCCGTTAAGCCATTCGCCAAATAGTTTAGTTCATTATAAAAGCTGTTTGTTCCTCAATATCATGGTAATCCATCCCAGCATTATCTGCAATGGAGGCTGAACAGACATCACTAGGACTGAAATTAAGCTTGCGATAGAGAAAAGAAGCGGCAACGTTCCGGCGTCTCTTTGAAACATTCCGGAGGAAATTAGCAGGAAACCGAGAGTGAGATCCCGGATCAAAAAGACTCTAATCATGCTTCGCCATGCCCTGCAGACACCACATGTATAATACGATTTACACAGTAACCACCTCTTCTATTACAGAGAGTTTGGGGTGCTCTGTGTTAATGGGGTTAACTAATTTACTGTTTAAAGTCAAAGCAAAAGAAAAAATATCTGTGATTAATAAAAGTTGCGCATTGAGCTTGTAATTAAAATAAAAAGCTAGGGTTGCACAAAGATGGCACAGCTAAAGTAACATAATATGATATTATAGTAATCCTCTGCAATAATCTTATACTGGAGTTAAGTTAATAATATCTTGGCAAAGATGAAATACAGTACGGTTGCACGGATTAAAGGATATTAATGGTTATAAAGTATTTTGGCCAGCATTACTGTTGTTTCTTAATTTCACTTGAGATCTGGTTTAAACTTAAACTTGGAGAATATAATGCGAGGCTTCTCTTATTGTGTGAATAAAAAACATCTACACAATGTCATGTAAAGCATGCAATGCCTAAAGACTCAAAATAATGTTTTGCGGGATGATGCTGTAAATTGTTATGCTAATATTAACAACTTAATTTTACGACCTTATGTGACACTATGTTATCAAATACTGACTATATTTATACTTATATATATATTCAGCTCAGAATTAATACGCTACATGTTTTTCACAGTGTGGTTTCGAGCACTTGTGTGTAACTTACGGCTGGTCGATGACGCGAGTCCTCCACTCCTGGCGTCTGAGCTCCTCTCTGGCCTCCTCCAGGGCAGTGATGGATGTGGCCACGCGCAGGCTCGGCTCCAGGGGCCGGTACCGTTGCTGCTGCACCTCCAGAGATGAACGAAAGGGCCCCTGACAGGTAAGGGGGATAAGGTAAATGTTTTATTGCCCAAACTAGCCTGCCACGTTATTGATGACGCCCCTGTGGATGGCCAGCTGGACCCCTGAAAGCCAGACTCTTCTCATATAAGACATTAACACACCTGATGGTGGTTAGACGGCCATACAGTGATGATGGCCTATATAGGGTACAATGTTACAGACTTCACATGGATAGCGTGATTGTTGACTTGGCATGCATAAGTTATAGGTTTGTTGCTTTTAGTTTAAATGTGACCTTCAGACATTGCTGTTTTTAATTCATGCCGGCACAACACTCTCTGTCCTTGATACTATCAAGACCAGATCAGCACCTGGCACTGACCAATCCCCTCACTTCCCTTAACAATACACATAATCAATCTATCACTCGCAGATGCTTATCACACAGGGAGCGATGTATGGGGGGCCACAAATAATTGGGAGATAGAGAGAGATGGTATGAAGGGGGGGCTTATTCTGGGGTCTTTGTAAGGGCAAAATGTAGATAAATAATGCATCATCATCTATTGCGTATTGTGCAAAAGATGTGGCAGTTTTTTTTAAATGAATTCTCGCTAACTGGACCCAGCTGGAGTGAAATGCCGGGCCAGGGAGAAGAACTCAGGCTCTAATAAAACGAAACGACTCACGCTTCATTTCTGCTCACTTATGTTTTACATTAATAGAAACCAATAATAAGAACCAGTTACCATAAAAGTCACGGACCGTAAATAACACAAATGGCAAATACGTATCATCGAATCTCTCTCACAGCTGGACAAGATGACATGCTAGATTTGGAAGTACTTAAAGATATTCTTTATCGGGGAGCCTTTACATGTAGCGGTATTCCCTCGCTGAGAGTTGCTTAATGGGATCCATGGAAAAAAGCGGCTTGGGTTGACAGGCGTGCTTATCACCGGTTATCTGACTGTCTAAAAGCTTCTGCGGTATCCAGATGAGATGAGAGTAATATTAAATGACATTATTATGTTTTCATGGCAAGTTTTTCAAAATGATGTCATGGTGATGATAAATCCTGGCTTTTAAATAGAGTTATCTTGAAATCTCTTCTGTTAATTGTTACTATGTTGTGTCATCGCTTTAAGGTTTTTTCATTGCTCTATGAAAGAGTCTAATGCTGCGTTCAAACTAGCCACGGTAGAGGCATCAAGTGCAAGTGATTTCAATGTTAAGTCAATGTAAAGACGCGTTGACTGGCATCTGGAGGTCTCGCGGCGCGAATGAGGCGTTAAGCGCGGTAGACACGATTCCGCCTCATTTGCGCGTCTAGTTCGCGTGAATGGCTTGAATTGAGCGTGGCCGCGGGAAACACAAGTGTTGAAAAATTTAAACTTTGGCGTAAAACGGGCCGCGTTAACTAATCAGGAGCTTGGTCTAGTAGTGACGTGATTACAGAAAGCGAGCAGAGTCGCAGAAGCCCCACCCATGACGCGATTTTCCGCGTGAATGTCTCCTTAACTCTTTCACCGCCAGCGTTTTTAAAAAAAGTTGCCAGCCAGCGCCAGCATTTTTCATGATTTTCACCAAAGTTTAATGCCTTCCAGAAAATGTTCTTCTTTAAATATATAAACATACAATATACCAAATGAAAGAACAGACCCTCTGCTTTCAAACAAAAAAAAAACGTTTCTTCCTACCTTCAGTGGTTCTTTTGTAATCAGCTTTTGAATATGGGTAGGTTTCTGCAAAAACACCACATTTTGAGCAAAAAGCAGAGATAATTCAATTTTTGTGACGGACTTTTCATAGAGATCCCATTCAGAGCGATCTTTAAAACAGACACGGACATGCAGCCGCTTCCTATAGGGCAATACTTCCGGGTTTAAAAAGTTGCGGAAGGGAAATCTCGTCATTGGCGGGGAAGCGTTTTCTCTTAATTGACGAGATATCTCGTCAATGGCGGGGAAAGAGATAACTACAATTTCACACGCGGCTTTCAAGCAAGTAAACTCAAAATGTTCAAGCGGCAAACTAGACGCGCTAGACGCGAATTTGACGCCTCAAACGCGGCTGGTGTGAACCCACAGTAAAGCCGCATTCAGACAGCCAGCGACGTTATCGCTGTGTGTCGCCCATCTCTTTCAATGAGGTGTTTCTAAATCTGATTGTCATAAATAAATGAGTACCGTCCACTTCAGTAACTGACAAGAGAATGATGACGTGAACTCCACTGCTTTGTTCTCATTGGTAGTCGCTCCCGAAATTCGCTAAACATTTGCATAAATGAAACTTTTCTTAACTTTCTCGCGTCGCTGGACACGCCCATACGGCCGCCAACGGTCACTTTCGCTCGTGCCGCCGGAAGTCGCCAGGTTACCATTGAAATTAATGAGATTACGTCGCTCTGCTACTGCTTGTCACTGGCTGTCTGAATGGGGCGTAAGAGTTGATAAACCCCCGATGCATCTTAAAGCATTAAAGTTTTAGAGTAGCATGAGCGAATAAATGATCCAATAGCAACATTACATTAAACACACTATAACAAACTATTTATCTATGACAGTTCTATCAAGCAGCATTATATCAGCTTGTATACATTTCTTTGTTCTGCTGAACTCAAATTAAGACATTTTAAACAAAAATGCAGATTTGGGGCACCATTGACTTCCATGGTATAAATTATTCCTACTATGGAAGTCAATGGTACTATCCCTTTAAAAGTTGATTCAGGGATATCCCGAAATTGAAGATCAATTAAAATCTGAGAATCAATATTTTCCCCACCCCAATAAAATATTATTCAAATATTAAATAAAACAAGACATAACCAGGCAACCTGTGGCTTTTGGTGTATGGGTGGAAGACGATCTCTGTTTGGGGTCAGGTTGAAGAGATCAGGGGGTATTTTAGGGGTCTTCCTCTCTTTAGGAGCTGATCGTGGTTTAACTCGTCTCAGTCTCAGCTCCATCTCATCAGGCTCTGTCTTAAACGGTGAGTTGTAAACACCGGGACACTAAAATTAGCAAAATATAAAAAAATAAATAAAACAATTTGCATAAGAATCAGCTAAAAAGAACATAAATATGGTTCAAGTATTCGGTCCCTCCAGAAAAATGATTTAACGCATAATCACCCAAAGTCCGCATATTTACGCGGGGGGGGGGGGGTATTCGCATTTTTTCAAATACGCCACACTTTCGCAGCATAAATTGCAGATTTTCAAGCACAAAATATGCGGGGCTTGCATAATTTCATAATCCCCATATTTTCGCAGCAAAAATCACATATATCTTAGCAGAAAAAAAAGTTGCATTAAAATTGCATAAATATCCCGCATATTCCATTGCATTTTTTAAGAAAACGTGCGCAAGATCAAGGATTTTTGGCCGCAACAATCACAAAAAAACTGCGTTTTTCTGGAAGGACTGAGAATTTAATCATAAGGCCGACCCAAAATAAAAAATCACCATTAACTTCTTGATTTCTGCTTGTTCTGTTATAATAACAATAGATATCTATAAAAAAATTAAAATATAATAGTCCTATAGTATCACTCTTTGTAGATAAGCTGAGGCCCTCTAGTGGGCCCCGGTCCCTTGTTTAGAACCACTGTGATACAGATAACCAATCCCGCTCTCTGATTCAGTTAGCATGAAGTCCCTACTCTAAATGACTACCCTTTCCATCAAACCCCATTGAGGAGCATCCAAACACATCCACATACAACTTCAATAACTTATTTGCTATTTATGGACTTCCCCCCTCATCTGACTGCTAACGCCTCCCATTGCACGTCTCATTACAGGTATCCATGCAAAACCCACAGGAAAAGAATCCCACTTTATTCGGTCGACCACAACAAAACAATTATACTTGTCACCTCCCCCGAATGGACACCAATCCATCACTCTGACATCTGTCACGTCTGCTAGCGTAAATGTCTGCCGGGTAACTATGTGCTGTCTGATGTTACCGTAGCACTTCAGTGAGTCTTGGTTTGTCCTGCGAAATAATGAGTCGCTGATCAGACACCTCCTCATTTTTGCTTCATTAGCAGTGGAGGCGTTTGCAACAGTACATGCTGATAATGCAGGTAATACACCCCAGTTGGGCTTCGGGTGTCACATGGTGGGGGGTACGCCGCAAACTCCCAACTTGCCTCAGACTTACAGGAAAAGAGCAATGATGTTGACCCTCGTACTGAGGAACTACATCTATGTCAGCGCAGCCACTTTTATCCAGCGGAATTTTCTCTGGTTAACGATGAACCATGGGAGACCCATCCATTTTCTGGAGACAAGGTCAGTCTGTGGGAACATAAGTTGCCCAGCGAAGTAACACACACACAGCGTGTGCGAGCGAGAGAGAGAGAGCAGGGAGGGGGAGTGAGAGAGGAAGACTACTGAGGACTCGGAAGCGGCTTGAAGCTTTCCAGTGCCGACAAGCACTTAATTCTACATTTATGGTTTGCGGCTTAAATGATTGACCATAAGATGCACCATCAGGGCTGAATAATGTGCACAGTCATGTGTGCTGTATCAAGCCTTTTCAACCTTTACCGTCCCAGGGATGGCCACACGCAGCCTTTCTGCTATATAAAAAAGCTGACGTTTTCTCCCATGACCGACAACATTTTATTATATAACAACATTTAATTTATATATCTGTCTACTAACAAATACTTTAAAAAAGCACAAAAAAAAGTGGATGGTATCTCTTAAGTTTGACTGAACCAGCCATGTTCAATGCCATTTTAAAATAGCCCAATACCCACACAGTTTATATTGTACATCCCCTGCAGTTGCAATATTAAAATGCATTTTCTAAACAGTGGGATATATGGCAAAAATAATGGCATAAATAGGTCAAAATAAATTGTGACGTACACAGTAACCGAAAAACAGAAAAAATCCTCTGCATCTTTTAACTAGCATGTGGTCCCTCGCATCTGTTGTCCATTAGCCATTAGCTGATGTGTATTATTTCTTGATTTCCTCCGTCAGACTGCAGGCAGCTGGCAGTGATGTCCTTTTGCCCTGTCTGTGCTGTGGTTGGCACAGAGCGTCCAGTGAACATGCACGAACATGGGCATGAGCCGTGGTGGCAGAGACGGGAGGAGGGCCACAGGAGGCCATGAAGACCATAAAAGCATGAAGGAGAGGCCACAAAATGACATATCTGATCACCCTGCAGTGTTGCTGAATCAACAACGGCCAAAGCACCATTATAATTATCAAGAAACATTATAGCCATTATAGTCTGAGGTGCTTTGAACTTCATACAGATTTTGAGCCTTAAACAAATGCACATGTACAATACAGTTTACAAAGGATATATCTCGGGGTTGGGCAAAATTCAGAAGTTAACACTTTAATTTAAATTCTAGTATATAAAGTGCTCATATAAAGTGCGACAATGGTCCATAACATTTTTTTTTACAGGTATGGATTATTTAAACATGATAATTAAATATATTTAAATTACTATACATTTCTAATATCATTGTAGACCATTTTGGATTATCAATACCAGCTAAGGTGGTGTGCACACCAAATATTTTAAACGGACGCCCAATGCCAGCTGTATTTTTTTTTTTTGAAAATATACGCCGGCGCAAAACAAGCTTTGGTGTGCACACCCCCTGTTTTTAGAAATTTCCTGAAACTTGCTTATAATGTTATAATGTTCATGGGCAATTTATATTATAGCAATTCCATGCAAATGTCAATCCTACCATGAAAAAAGTTTTTACCAAAAAGTTAAAACTTACCTATACGTTTTTTAAAATCTTTTTTGTTTTAATCATTTTCATAGTTAGGTAGGTGCAGCTTTCAGAATTGTCACATCAATAACATAGAAATATCACATAAATAACGAATTTTTTTCCTCAAAAATGTGCACACAAAAATTAAAAATTATAATTTTTTTGTTCTTGCTCTCAATTTTTTGAGTATTATTGGTTTTGGTTTGTTCATTTTAATTCATAGAATTCTTACAAAGTATGTACATAATTGTACTTGTGTCCTTTTCTGTTACATCCATAACAATTTCCGTCATCTAAAATAGAAAAGACATGCAACATTCTCTTAGAAATTATATTGACATTTTTTACTTAAAATATGACATCCATGTCGGAGCCGATGGTGTAGTGGGCAGCGCTCCGACATGTGGTGCTTTCGCACTTTTGGCGACCCGAGTTCGATTCCCAGCTCGTGGCAGAGATGCTCACAAGTCTCTGAGCTCGAGTCCGAGTCAAGTCTGAAGACTTTGAGCTCGAGTCCAAGTCAAGTCTGAAGTCTTTGAGCTTGAATCCAAGTCAAGTCTGAAGTCTCGTTGTAACAAGTAAAACTCTAATAACAAATAAAGAAATTATAAACATTTATAAAAAAGAACAAAGTTGCACATTAAGTAAGGTCTAAATTAGCATTAGGTACAGAAATTAAATTAAATGGATAATAACACTGTCTTTATTGTACAAATGAAATATTATTATTATTATTTTTGAGCAATAGAAGGGATTTTCTGTTTGTCTGGGGTTGTTTGATTAACATAAATGACACAGACTTAAGTAGGTTAATTGAGGTTACTGTCTCTTTATAAAGAACAAATAAGCCCAGACTGGTTTCTGACTGATTTCTTAAGACATAAACAAAAATGTTTTTATTAGAAAAAGAATACTGTGAGATCATTTTGTGTGTATGTGCCCTGTCAAGAAAAGAAAGATTTTATGTTGGCTTAACTTTTGAAACACTTCTCTCTGTATGTGCACTACTGAGGGCACTTAAACGCATGCTCAAACACAGGCAGAGTGCGAATTCCAAACAGCGCTTCAGGAAGAAGATGCAGCAGCCGCTTCCCATAAAAACGTTACGTTGTTTTTCATTGCTCTATTCAGCAAATGTATGTTAATGGACTACACTACAGTATGACACAAAGTAGCACAACTCTGGACCTGACTGGAGCTGGACCGGACACATTTAAACGCATGTGCGTACAGAAATCTGCTCACTTGAGCGCCTTTTTGCGGTTAAATTGTTTAACCATTTAAACAATTGCAAGCCTTAGAAACACGTTAATGATAAACTTACCCGCAAGCCTTAGAAAAACGTTAATGATAAACTTACCCTATTTAAATTGCATATTAATCCACGAATCGCATGCGAGCCGAACCGCGGATCCGTCACAGCACTACCCAAAGCTTCAGATGAATGGCACAGCTGCAGCCGGTGCAGTCGACATGTATGTTCGCGGCCGCGCGCGCGGAGCAGATACGTCACGTGTTACGTCGTGGGCAAGTTGTAGGTAACGGAGGGAGGGGTATGACAGCGAGCTCATCAGACGTTTCCTAAAAATAAACATTGTTCACGAGTCGCGGTGCTCGAGTCCGAGTCGAGTCTGAAGTCTTTGAGGGTCGAGTCTCAAGTCGAGTCTGAAGTCACTGTGTGTGCGACTTAAGTCGCACTCGAGTCCGAGTCTCAAACTCGAGTCCCCACCTCTGGCTCGTGGTCATTTGCCTATCCCATAACCCTGTCTTCTCCCTGTACTTTCCGGTCCTCTCCTAACCTCACTGTTTAATAAAGGCAAAAATTCGTCAAAAAAAATAACTTACAAAAAAATATGACATCCATAATGCTGGAATTGCTCAGTAATGAAAGATATGTGCTTAAAAACTACACTTATGCTACGTACACACAGTAAGCGAATTTAATTATTTGCGCGAGTACATACAAAGCCAATGCAAAGATGCAAATAGATGTGAATTCGCGCACGACGATGCGAGTGACGCGAATTCAGCACGACTGTCACAAACACTTTTTAAATGCATCTTCTGTGCAAATTGTTAATATAATTAACTCAGGTTAAATCCTGTGAGAAATCTAGAGCGAGGGATGCGATGCTTCACGTTTGGTGTGTAAGCAGCGGCAGTTGGGACCAGTTTTGTGAATCTCACTTCATTATCGAATTACAATTCTGCATCGTGTTTACTGCCTTCACTAAGAAACTGATTAAAATTTAAAAACATTCTTCAATTAATTCTGAATACAGCCCGGATATATGTCCAAATTCACCTCACTGTTTCTGCTTGTACCTGTTTGGTGCTGAGGAGAAAGTGGAGTCTTTGAGCCTGGATGTTTTTCTCCCGCTCCTCTTTCTCCAGAGTGATCCGTTCTCGCTCTCTTCTCTGGAGCTCTGCAAATTCTTCCAGATCTCTCCTGGGAGACAAAGAACAGTACACATAAACCTACAGTTTTTCCAAACCAGACAGCAGTAAACTCTGGTATCAGTCCCAAGACATTTACTGCACAGACAATGTTCAAAACTCTTGTGAATTGTTCAAGAGAACAGCAGTACTGGCAAAATTACATTTTGGATTCCTGTGATCTTTGTAAAATATGAACAGTAAGTGGTACAAAAGTGGTCACTGGGATGGTAACCTTTAAACCATTTAGGAACAGATTTGTATACATTTGGTACCGATGTGTACCTTTGAGGTACTAATATGAAATCTTTAAGTACATAGGTATACTTTTCGGAAGGGTACCACCCCACTGAAAGCTTTTGTACCTTTTTCTGAGAGTGGATTGACTATAGTATTTGGGTGTGTTTTGTTATTGTAGTCCGAGGTTGAACTTTCAACTATTCTCTGATCAGACCTGGTTTCTTAACTTGTCTTTGTGACCTTTGCTAACCTATATCTCCCACTTTATTATTAATTGCACTGTAGTGGACAAAAGCCAAATAGATTTGTAACCATGGAAGGGGATCTCGATCTGTGTCGAAGAGAAGGCTGGGGTAACACATAAACCTCATTAGTGCTGATGGGCCGGTAGGGAGACACGGGAGCAGCTAACTCAGATGACCTTTGTGTGTCCTTACACGACACACAGCCATAAGCGGCCTGAGCCCACTGAATTGCACCCACTTACTGTGAAACTAACCAGGTGATAATCACCCACAGCTATCAACAAATATGTAGCATTTTAAATCATGTATTGTTAAAAACGCAAGCCATTTATGGGAGCAGATTATCAGTTATGATAACAATTATTGTATAACTTGGTGGTTACAGTAACATCTTTTTGATTTGAAAAGTTACTGTTTGCTGATGGTGGTTTAACATCAAAGTAACTAAATATGTAAAGAAAAGCAGGCAAGGCAACATTTAGAAAAAAGTTAAAAGCATTTTGGCATTGGTCATCATAAAAAAATATGTATCTATTAAACCGAAACAGAGTGTCAAATTTACACTTTCAGAAAAAATGTCAAAAATGGGCAGTACTCTCTTTAAAAGGTCCTAATAATCCATCATGCTTATAAAACCAATATGGTACCAAATACCTCTGTGGTACTTATATGAACAAATAGGGCCCTATTTTAATGATCTAAGCGCATGGTCTAAAACGCGCGGTGCACAGTCTAAAAGGTTGTGTCCGAATCCACTTTTGCTAATTTAATGACAGGAAAAATGGTTTGTGCGCCTAGTGCACAGTCTAAAAGGGTTGTTCCTATTCTTGTAATGAATAATGGGTGTGTTTTGGGGGTAATGTGCAATAAACCAATGAGAGTCTTATCTCTTATCCCCGTTAAAAGCCAGTTGCGGAAAATAACGGAATTTATAAACTGAAAAACTAAGTGAAGGAAGAAGACCACCAGTTTAGGATTGATGTTAAAAACATTGCTTTGTTTTATTTGTATTTTTTTTTTAAATTAAATCTTTGGTTTCTTAAAAAAGTAGTTTTCTTTCAATCATGAAAGTAAAAATAGCAGGCTTTTAATTGCTGTAAATGTATGGATAGCCTACATGATCAGTGTAATCTCAAATAATAATTTACAAATATGCAAGAAAAGGTTGGTACTCTAAAAATACTTTATTTGTAACAAACAGGAGATAAAGAATTTACAAACGTGTGGAGAGCCGAAATAATTCAGCACTCGGAGAGCGGCTTGAGAGTTTTAAAAAACGGTTCTAAAAAAGGTTCTAATCTCACCATACAGTATCCAGAGGTACAAAGTTATCATATACAATAAATTCATGGGGTAGCATTTACTGTAAAAAAACACATTTTGTTTAAAGCAAAACATTCAATTACTTACCAGGCTACAGGTGAAGCAGCTCTTTACACCTTCTAACGTCTCTTATTCAGTCGTCATTTATGTCCAAGAGACTCAGTAATAACTTTTAATCCTTTAATTTTTATATTTAAAAACGTTTGTGTGCTCTCCATGTGTGTAAGTAAACTTGCATTGCTGTCTCGTTTATAGGTGCATATTACTAATGTGCTCTTTAAATAATAAAAACAGTATTGCGCCATTCACTTTAAACTTTAGACCAGGTTTTTATTTAGGTCAATGGCGTAGTCTATTTTAGTTGCCTCAAAATAGCAACGCGCCAACAATGCGCCTGAACACACCTCGTTTTTTAGACCAGCACACTCATGAGCGCACAAATGGGCGCAAATGCATTTCCTATTTAAACAACGTGCCGCTAAACGTGAAAATTTAAAGGGGACATATTATGAGATTTTTTTTAAGATGTAAACTAAGTCTAAAATAGGTCTGAGCAAAAGTGTGCCGTTTTGGGTGTGTCATTTAAAATGCAAATGAGCGGATGAAGTGCAACCACTGATCACAATGATGGTGGTTTGTTGCAATTGAAACTCAATTGTGCTGTGAAATATTTTATCTCTCTCTTTCTCTCCATACTAAATGGTTGTGCTTTGGTTGGATAGTGCAGATAAAGGGGGCGGTATTACCTTATTCTGACATCACAATAAGGGCCAAATTACAATGACCTATTTTTCACATGCTTGCAGAAAATGGTTTACCAAAACTAAGTTATTGGGTTGATCTTTTTAACATTTTCTAGGTTGATAGAAGCACTGGGGACACAATTATAGCACTTAAACATGGAAAAAGTCAGATTTTCATAATATGTCCCCTTTAAACTGCACTGTGCTGAAATTGCAAAGCACTAGCGTCGCGCATTTCGCTAGGTGTATGATAGGGCCCTTAAAGTGCAAATGTGTACTTTTTGAAAGGGTACAGCCCTGGTGACAGCTTGGGACCATTTTTGACCATTTTATCGGACAGTGTAGTACAAATGGTAGAGCATTGCATTCACAGCTTAAAGGTCATGGGTTCAAACCCAGGGATCACACACTGATACATTTTATAAGTTGTAATGCACTACAAGTCGCTTTAGATAAAAGCATCCACGTAATGCACATAATGTGCATTCATGTCTTAAGTAGCACGGGTATATTTGTAGCAAAAGCTAAAAAAACATTGTATGGGTCAAAATTATCGATTTTCTTTTATGCCAAAACCATTAGGATATTATGTAAAGATCATGTTCAATTAATATATTACAATTTTATTTTTGTGAGTTTATGCAGTTGCTAATGACTTAATCTGGACAACTTTAAAGGCGATTTTCTCAATATTTAGATTTTTTGCACCCTCAGATTCCAGATTTTCAAAAAGTTGTTTCTCTCTAAATATTGTACAAACCATACATCAGTGGAATGCTTATTTATTCAACTTTCAGATGATGTATACATTTCAATAAAAAATATTTTACCTGTATGACAGATTTTGTGGTCCAGGCCAGGTCACATATGTAAATGAAAATAACATGTCAAATACCTACATAAACAAACAAACAAAAAAGTCTGCACACTACTAGTTGTTTTTCTTAAAAAAGCTGATTAATTAGAAAAGCCAAATGTTTTTAAGGTAAAAAAGAGATCAATTTACCCATAAAACTGGATTTGGTTCATTCTCTGTAATGAATGCAGCAATTTGCGTGATTAAGCGTATGCATACCATGCCCTGTGTATTTTGGAGTCTAGCATTGATAAAAGACCTGCCCTAAATATTATGAAATGTTTATAATGAAAAAACTTAAATAAGGCCTGCAGTTAAGAAGTTAGTTTCACAGATGTCCTTGAAAGGGACACGGGAGCATGAAACAGTAGCCTAAGCGATTGGAGTCCATAAATTCCCCCCTTCTTCCAAAGAGTTAAAGATTTGCCATGCTCAAACATTACAGAGAGAAATTTATCTGATTATGGCAGTAATAATTACCCAGCTGTTTATTACAGATAGAGAAATAATTCATGCAGGCAATAGGCCATGGTGGCAATGACACTCCACATTTAGTAAATATGCAAGCCGCTCGCTTCTAATTACTCAAGCCCAGAGGAAGCTCTTATTAAGTGCTGGAACTTTAAGTGTCTTCCTGACAAGTGATAAATTGTTACATTGCACAAACTCTTGCTGTGGAATTGCTGCGGCGAACCCGGGTCTTGACTTCATTAAGGTATGCAAAGAAGGATAGTTGAATGAAGATGGACACTGGAACATAGCGGGCCTTGTCGTCAGGCTAGAGCTAATGAAACGACATGGAGCGTGCGGAGGGTGGGGGGATCCTTCATCGTTGGCAGGGAGAGAGGATGGGAGAGAGGATGAGAGAGGGGTTGCCCTGACCCGGGCAGTCGCTGGCCTCCTATCATTGGCATGCCAGACTGGTCGGTCCGTGCTAAATGGAAACCATTAGGAAAATTCTAATAATTTATTCAAGCGCCGGAGCCGTACAGATTAAAATCCTGGCGCCGAGACCTTCGAGGGGTGACTAATCAGTCAGTGGGTGATCCTGAGCCCAACGTGGAACAGATTGTCAGAATCAGCACGGTGATCTTTCACTTCGCATCTTTGACTGATTGATCGTGACCTCAGAAGCGTTACATAAACAAGTCATTAATGCACTAACAGATAGCATCTACCGAAAGGTAGATGAGAGACAAAATGGACAAACAGAAAGGGGACGTCACTGCTCGAGAGACACTGAAAACGCACTAGTAAAATTTTTATGCATGTTTGTCTTTGTGCATTACTTTTTTACCACTCTGCTATCTAGATATTGGCATCTGCATTGGCTATTGAAAACCATACATCTGACGACCACTACTACCAGGAACTCAGAAACACAGAGAAATACAGTACCAGTTTCCAACTTTATCTCACAAATTTCCATGAAATAGTCAAGTAGTATTTTGCTCAGTTTTGCATGACATTGTCACGTATTTCCCCCATTTTACGTGCCCCTGCCACGACTGTCTTTTCCGTGTCAGTTTCAGGTATTGGTTACTCAACCGTTTTTCCTATTTTTAAACAATTGTAGCTACGGTTTGGAGTTAGATTTGCTGTTTTTGTTAGTATGTCACTAAGTATTGGTATATAATATTTTTTCGTATGCTTTTTAAACCATTGTCGCCTGACCTTAGGGTTAAAGTTGGGTTTGGGTGAGGATGTCATTTTATGTAACAGAAAGTCGTTCTAACCCCCCCAAAAAAGCGACAATTGTAAGAAAATAGGAAAAACAGTTACCAATACGTGAAACTGACACGGAAAAGAAAGTCGTGGCACTGGCACGTAAAATGGTGGAAGTACATGACAATTCCACGCAAACTTAGCAAAATAATGCGTGACTATTTCACGTATTTTGTGAGATCAGGCTGTGCAGAACACAATGTCTCAGTGTTTTCTATTAAACATTACAATGTGTTGGCATGATTCATAGGTGAAAACCCCCTTTAAAAGTGAACATTCCCACTTAAAGTGAGATTGGGGGTGTTGTCGGGAGTCAGCGATCCAAGGAGCACTTAACAGATTTACATTTAATTTTAGCAAGACCCTTAAGATATTTTCCAACAAAATATATTGGCCACATTAATAAAAGTGACTTCGTTTTTATCAAAAGTAAAAGAATATGCATCTTCCTTGTGCCCGAAGCAGGGTTTTTTATAAATGTGGGGGTATGCACAAATCAGAGGCTCATTTTGAATTTCATAAAAAGTAACCAGAGGCCATTTATGCATAATTTGCTGCTAATGTAGCTACATGTCTTAAACATGCTGTTAATGCATGACATTCCTTTGTCTTTGTTTAAAATGCGGATGGTGGTCATTTCTATATAATTTAATGATGTCTTTAAAATGATGTCAATTTATCTGGAAATTTAGGTCCACATCAATCAAAGAGACAGAATTATAATAATGATGAAATTGTAACAAATGTGAAGTTGTGTTTTTTATTGTAAAACTTTAAATAAAAGCTTCTGCTTAATAAAGGAAAAAAATCCCACCTGATTTGATTATTCTTCCTTGTCAATCCTTCCAAATATCTCTTGCGTGCATAATAATTGTGTATGTACTTTCTAACATAATAGCCCCGCCATCTCTTCTGAATCTGCAGAAAAGGGTACATTTTGATTATAATTGCCTGATTCAGTCCCACAGAAAAATCACAAAACATATTTTTTATAATCGGAAAAGTAAAAGTTACGTTTTTGAAAGTCAAATCAAAGGCAGAGACAATTCAGTCACTGTCGCTTTAAGGCTGGCACTCATTGTCACTACATGAAGAATGAGGGTGCTGGTTAGTGTCACTATGACAACACTACTGAGGGCCCAAACCTAAGAGGACACTTGTCCTTCAGACTCATTAGGTGTTTGAAACAATAGCAAGTTAAAACAATAAGAAGGTAAAAACAAAACAAAACAAGAATTACCACTGATCAGTAGTCAATAGATAATTTTAAATAAAGTAATTGCAAGCTTGGATTTTGAGTTCTTCGTGACCTCTTAGACTAGTAAAATCAATGATGCATATTGCACAATTAGATCTAATACAAATCGGGACCCCCTTGTAAACACTGATTTCTATTAAAAGGCTAACACAGTGGCCTTTAGTAACGAGCGTGATGAACACATTATAAGAAAACCAAATGACTAAACAGAGTTTTTGAGTTCTCTATTCATTACACCCTGAAAATACACAAGTGACTACTTGACCGGTGACCTTGAATATATCTACTATGAGTAGTATATTTTTAAGTACTATGATATTAATTACCAAACATAATGGATGATGCAAACTTTCCCATGTAGCTTTCCAAACTCAAAGAGACAAATAACAGTCTATTTTATTTATCCAAAACACCCAAACTGTGCCTAAAACCGATCCTTTCTTAAATAACTGTTCACAGTCAACTTTGCTGTTTTCTCTTCTGCAAATTTTTATATTACTTCATCTTTCTGGACATAGCACAATCTTTTGACAAAGGCCTATAAAAGCTGTCTATCCTGTTAAACAGCTTCTGCTTGTGTCTAAGTGCTGACGGGACCTTTAGTCTCATATTCTGTGACCCCTTAAAAGAGGTCAGGATTCATTTTTCAAATTATACTCGCATAACAGAACTGAATGAGGAATACTGGGTGGGCTCTAGATTTAACACAAAAGATCTGCGTATAAATCACTTCCTCGGTTCACATTTTTTGTGATGTCCAAACATCACAGCGGTAATATGCAATCCTCTGTAGAAATACAACATTTTTCCAGCTATGAAATTTTGTAAGACTTATAAAATTCTTCACCTCAGGGAAAAACAATTGTAAAACTAAACTTTCAATGCATACCAATAGGTCTATAAAAGTGCCAATGTATCACTGATGTATGGGCTGTGAAACACAGCACGTTGAACACATAGTGCTACTATTTTACACAAACCATATGGAGCAGTTTGCCGGACAGGGCTTAAGTTTAGTCTCTGACTTTGAGGTTGCACTGACATACCTTAAATTATGTCAGTAATGTTATTTTGTAAAGTATGTTTGTAGAAAATACTTAAATGTCCTAATATTTCTAAGGCCTAGCCATGGATTAATTTAAACCCTGTCCTGGACAACCAACTTTAAAACTCATTGGAGAAAATATTGTTGCAAATTCTTGCTTATTTAGACAAATACTTCTGAATACTTAAAGGGACATATCATGAAAATCTGACTTTTCATGTTTTAAGGAACACGCCGACTTTTTGGGATTTTAGCTTATTCACCGTATCCTAGTTGGATAAGTGCATAAATACCCTTTTCTTCTCCGTGCGGCCCGTGACTCTGTCTGACGCACCCACCGCTAGCCTAGCTTAGCACAAAGACTTTAAGTAAATGGCTCCAGCTAGCATACTACACCCAATAAGTGACAAAATAACGCCAACATTTTCCTATTATAGCGCAACTCTGAGCGAACTCTCTGCTTCTCACCATGGGGCTTCTCGGGTGCAAATCACTCCGCCTAAGAATCAGTGCTTCGCCTTCTGAGAATATAGTTCCCAGTATGTATACGGTTAAAAGATGACTGTGTCTCATATGACCTTGTTTTTTGTACACAAAGTGACTATAAAAACCACAACATATAAATAGGAAAATGTTGGCGTTATTTAGTCACTTATTGGTAGCAGTTTGCTAGCTGGAGCTATTTAATTCCAGTCTTTGTGCCAAGCTTAGCTAGCGGTGTGTGCGTCAGACAGAGTTACGGCACGCAAGGAGATGAAAAAGGTATGTATGGACTTATCTAACTCTGGGGGATACGGTGAATAAGCTAAAAAAAAAAAAAATCACAAAAAGTCAGCGTGTCCCTTTAAGTGCAATAATTGGGTCCCCAGTGCTTCTATCACTTAGAAAATGTGAAATGTAAAAAAAGAACAACCCAGTAACTTAGTTTTAGTAAACCATTCCCTGCAAGCATCTGTTGATCTGGGATCATCTTATAATAATAATGCCTCTTAATCTGCACTGTCTAACCACAGCACTGCCATTTGGTGCAGAGTTCAGCTCATTTGCATTTAAAAGGACACACCTAAAACCGGCACATTTTTGCTCACCCCTACAAAGTAGCAATTTTAACATTTTACATTTTAAAAAAGTCTTGTGAAATGTCCCCTTTACATCCCCTTTATGCTAGTATGCATGATTTTTTAAATTAATATTAATAATATTATTATATAGATGTATTGTAATTTTAACTTTATCTAAAAAAGAATCAATGTCAATTTTGATGCAGTTATTAAGCAGCAGTAAAATCTGTTTACAGATTTCCTCCAAATCAAATTTTCACACACTAAATAACATGAGTAATATTTACCTTGACAGCCATCTTTTTGTAGAAATGTATCTTCATGATAAAATATGCTGCCTGTGAAGAAAGGAAGATAGCATTACACTACAACCACTGCGACTGGGCCCTCTGATGTGTTCTCAACAAGCGAGGAACAAAACCCTCTTTATACATAATACATAAAAGTCATAGAGACACAGCAGTAGATAAGAGGGTGGAGTGGCAAGTCATACTTTGTATTGAAAGGAAGTGCCTGCTTTTAATATGTAATGCAGACATGGCTGGGAAAATCTATGGAAGCAATGCCGGTAACTAATGGAGATGTATGATGGTAAAATGCTCTTGCTGAGTTTGATAATCAATAGAATTCCACTGAGGATGGACCGAGTGACCATGGCGGAAAATATTCATAACACAAGACTATGATTTACTTGAAAGTGTTAAATGATAATGAGAATAAAAGACCTTACTTACAAATGACAAAAAACCCAAACCCTTTTGTTTTTTAAATCGATTCCATAAAGTTACTTTATTCTTCAGATCTCAGTTCCACTTCATATAATGCAACATTTTTTATATTGAACATATGGTAACTTCTATAATACGACATAGTATTGTAAAAAACAAAAACAATGCACTAAGGCTGCATGATATTGAAGAAAACATGATATGCAGTGCTAAATGATATGATAAACTATATGCAATACAATAATGCTTTCAATTTGTAAAATCTATTTAAAGTTATTAACATATGTTTAAATACTGAAAATCGAATAACAAACATACGTTTCACATTCTTTCTGATTGTTGACCCTCTTCCACACATTAGAGCACACACAAGCACTCATGTTTCCTAAAAATTTTGACTATTGAAGAAGAATTTAAATTATTCAGTTAAAGACACACTATGCAGTTATTTTACCTTAATATAACAGCTTCAAAGTTATTTCGGTGGTAAACAAAGTCATAGTAAGGCGAATCATCCTCCTGTTGAAGCTCGGGGAGGACGCCGCTTCCAAAACCAGCAATGCAAGCTTGAGAGAACCGCCCCTGACAAATCTCGCGAGAAGCACGACTTGCTTTACGGCAACGACGTCACACACGTTAGGCTTGTTCGACTTCATGTGGCGCTGCAAGAACCGACCGCCGGATGACGTCAAAGTACCGCGAGAATGATCCGAGACGGCACTTTGACGTCATCCGGCGGTCGGTTCTTGCAGCGCTGCATGAAGTCAATCAAGCCTATAACAACAACTGCACGCGCGAATTTGAGACGTGAGGCTAAACGATTTAAAAGTTAAGAAAGCGCGTTCGGAAGCGAGTAGGAAAAGATAATCTGACCGCGTTAGGAACCGGACAAGAGTCCCACTCGGTCAGGTTTTTACTTGTTGGCGTGAGCTAAAAGACAGCACTGGATGGGATGCTGATCTGGCGATCTTGTTGATGGACTAGTAAGTAAATCTCTCATTTGTAAACTTGTTTGCGGTCTATGTTGTATGTTGTTGCGCTTGCTTGTAGTATGTCATGCGATTATCATGACAACAGTTGTCAATATCTCACATAATTATCAGGACATAAATAAGCCTAGAGGTTGTAAATAGTGTGAACATGCACAATTTGCAAACTATTATGATAAATAGCAATAATCATGTATAGTGACATTATAACGAACAATGTTATGAAATAATGCAACGTACACAATTAACTTTGTCATGGCATTTTGTAATGTTTAATTGTGATTTAGCTGCAATCATGTTAAAACATTATAAGCTAGCAAACGCGGTATTTTATTATTATATGCACTCTACACTTGGAATAAACTTCTTATTATCCGCCTATTACCATCATCTGTAGTTTAGTAGACTATGCAGTAGCCTAATATTTGTATGAAATTGTGAAACATTACCTGGTCATTATCTTTGGAGTACTAGAGTGGGAAATTACGACAGTTGCAAGTATTCTCCAGCGACTCTAGGGGTCGCAGTTTGACAAAAACGCCGAATTGCATAGAGCGGCTTTAATGCAAACTATTTCAATATGCATACTGCCATATGCACATTTGCGCAATCATTTCGATATATATTGCGCACCCCTACAATGCACATTTTAGGAAGACATAAAATATTACGTCTAATGCAGGTCAAGTAGGAAAATACACCATTACGCGGCATGAGGCTAAACAATTAGCCGTAATGTATCTATTACGTGCCCCACTTAGTTTTTATTAATTAGAAAAACTAGCCCTTAGTTGTTGACCCCTGTAAAACATGGGTAAGATAAAAGCATCTTATCAAAAATCAATATGATTTGTCAAACTACAAACTTACAGTATGTCAGATAAATGTAAGTCATGGCATGCCTGTTAACCGCTTAATGTTAATGAGGACTGCCATAACCTAATCAATAATACATGTTACCACAACTTACCTTTAGTCTGTGTCTGAACAGCTTCCGTGCAATGAACCCTCTCCATATTTTCTGTATTGATGTTGCATTTTTATGCAGATGACTGAAAAAATATTTGAAGCAACAGTGAATAAGCTTCCATTTCAACACTAGACATCTAAGACTTCTAAGAGAAGATTAAGTTCAAAAGTAATCCTTTTAGGGAATAACTCTCTAACCCCTTTTTTCTTCTGCCTGCCTGTGGTGGGTCATTTTTCGACATCTCTACATTTGCATTTATCATTAACCCCCCTCTTAATGCATGTCTATGGCAACTCTGAACTTAACATGGCCATCAATTTCCAAAAGGCCATATATAACTCCCAAAAAATCAATGCGTGTAGGACGGTGGCCACCCTGGAGCTGCACTCAAGAAGTCTAGATTGCGCCTAATTAGCCACTTAACACATTGATCAATTAACTAAAGAAATCTAAATTAACCTACTGTCTGGGAGTTTGTCTGCCAATGCACAGAAATATGCTGAGGTCACACACTGTAGCACCCTGTCATTATTTACGCACTCTCATGTTGTTACAATCCTGAATACATGTCTTTGTTCTGATGAACACTTATGCTACGTACACACCAAACGCGGGGCATCACACTACTCACTCTAGATTTCTTGTGAGATTTAACTTCGTGTCATGCGAATTTTTCGCTCGAGTTGAATATTTTCAACTTGGGCAAAGCATGTTAAGGGGGTCGCACACGGCCGTGTCGCGTCTAGGACAACTCGGAAGTATCGTAAACCGGAAGTGCACATTAAATAGCGCAAGCTTTGTCAGATAGCGTCTACTTCAAAATGCAAAATATACAGTACGTTAGCCGCCAATGTTAACCGTTAATGATTTGGGACAAATATGATGTTAATTAATGTTAAACTATGTGAGTGCCGCTCTGTGGCACGACAGGGATTTGAGCAACTTCCTGAGTCGTAGCCGGGCCGGGTGGACAGGCGCCACCTGTCGGCGGTGTGCGTATACTCATAGAAAGCAATGTGTTCGAGTTTTTTAGAACGGCATGGCACTGAGCTGCGCATCCTGTATGCGTGTCTTTTCGCGTCAAAGCGCCGTCCATATCGCGTCATTCGCATAGCCCCGCGCGAGGACGCATCTGATCGCGTCTTTGCATTGACTTTGTATGTAATCTATTCGCGCAAAACGTTGAACTCGCGTTTGGTGTGTATGCCCCATTATGCTACCTACACACCAAACGCAAGGCATCGCGTTACTCGTTCTAGATTACTCGCGGGACTCAACTTTGTGTCATGCAAATTTTTCGCTCATGTTGAATATTTTCAACTTGGGCACAGACACGTTTGAGGTGAATATCGCGTGTTTTCGCAGCAAACGCGCCACAAATATTGCATCATTCGCATCGCCCCATGCGAGGACGTCTTTGCATTGACTTTGTATGTAATCTACTCGCGCAAATCGTTGAACTCGCATTTGGTGTGTATGTTTGTTTCCAAACCGTTCATGAGCCCCATTCCATAGTAGGAAAAACAATACTATGGAAGTAAATAGGGCTTATGAACAGTTTGGTTACAAACATTGCTCAAAATATCTTCCTTTGTGTTTATCAGAACAAAGAAATTTATACAGTATTGTAACAACATGAGAGTGTGTAAATAATGACAGAATTTTCATTTTTGGATGAACTATCCCTTAAGGAGCCACATATGCAGAGAATGTACAAATAATGCTTTGTTCTTATTAATAGATTTATCGAATATATACATTAATCTGTAGTAACATTAGTAATTTATGACAACAGTTACATCATTGTACTTCCTGAAGTATGAATAACAAAAAAACAACGTAAAAAAGCTCTTACCTCAGGTATCCTCTCACCTGGCAGCCTCTGAACCAGCTCTGAATTTTGACAGCCGCCTGATTCTCTCTCTTCCTGTGTTCCTCAGCAATCCTGTAACATTTAAAGCTTTACTTAAACTACTGGACTGCTCATGAATGCTTTCTTATTCCGACCTGACATGAAGCACGCTAAGAAGTTAACATGGTATGGAGAGGAAACTTGTTGACATTGCATTTACGCGTAGATTAATTTAAACCACAAAAATATTCTCAGCTGTAACGAATTTAACACGTTTCAATATATTTAGTATCGATTTTATTACCTGTTTCTGATAAAATACTGCTCTTTGATTTGCTCAAGCTGACTGTAAAGTTTCACAAGCGTCGCCATGCTTTCAGCGTTTGAGGGTTTCCATGACGACGGAAGAGACCATCGGTACAATTGGTGTGGTGCTGGCGCGTGCTGGAAAGTGAAGTGAAAGTTTAACTGACACGCAAGTTGCTATATATCATATTTATGACTGCTTATTACTGATTAAAAAAAGACTTTTTGATTTGTCAAGTTTTACAAGTGTCGCCATGTTTGCAGCGTTTGACCGTGTCGTTGACAAAGCATGCAAGCGTCCATCAGCACACTGCGGGGCGCTGACGCAGGCAAGGACGCGAAATGTTGCCAGATCATATTTCGAAAGTTATGACATGAACCAAAAATAAACGCGAATCAAATTCAAATCATGTCTTTTAATAATTAAACAAAAAGTACTAACCCTTATCCGCATTTCATCTTTATTTATTTCCTAAAGTGCGCCTAATAGGTGGAATTAAACATGCCCAAATACGTAAATTATACCAGGACCAGGCTTATACGCGGATGCATTACACCAAGTGGGGAGATTTCGGATGCAGAGGTATGCAGTCTATTCTTGTAAACAATTAACTTTGGTTATTAATTTACAGTTTTATTTCAGTATTTTAAGCATGTCAATGGGTAAAAGTTTGACAGTGTAGCAAATAAAATCAATATAACTAGTTTTTGGACAACCCTTCTAATACTAACCGTATGTTTATGTGTCCAGAAGGAACCATAAGTAAAATTTCATGATAATATGATACATTCTGCAAATATTAACATGAGTTTATATTTATTAATTTATTTATATTTATATAGATACCATTATCCGCTTGTGTTTTTAAACAAAACTGTAATATCAATCTTTAAAGAGGATATTCTCTCCCTTTTTTGATATTCTGTCTGGTTGTGATAGAGGCATATGCAGTACAAGGCGTCCTACAAGTTCTCGACAATACAGATAACCACTGACAGACGCCAGCCAATTTGCTGTCCCGCTGCACCAGAGCAAAGCGCTAGAAATATGGGCAGAGGAGTGACCCTTTGGCTGTGTCGCCCATCCATCCGAACCCGGTGGTGGGATGGCCACCGTGGTAATTGCCTGCGAAACAGTGTTTTGACAAGCCAGACGGGTGTAAGCCATCATTCTAGCAGCACGGTGATGAGGTGTCACCTGAAGAGAGCTGTTGAGAGCCCACATGTTTACATGCAGCCAGGTGACCCAGTTTTGCCCTGCATGCGACCACTACTGCATTTTTTACACCGACTTTACAGTACAGTAAATCGCACCTTGCTGATTATGTGAATACCTTGTATTGGGTGGTTGTCGGGGCCCAATGTCCATTTTAGATGATCTGCAAAAGTAAAAATTTATTCTGCACCACAACAAGTACATGCAACTATTATTTTCACTATGCAATGGCACAGTCAGTATAATTGCAATTATTGCCTTTATTGCTTTGGGATGATTTCACATCCCCCCTTTGTTTTTATTAAAGGATAAAGGTGTGACTGTTCCGGTGCAAGAGAAAATCATATTTTTATCAGCTGGCCTTTATCTGGGGAAAACGTAATGAATTGAGTATTGTGCATGATGGTTTAATCCAGAGGTGTTTTATCATTATTTGCAGTGTGGTTCCATAGAGACAGCAGTAATCCATTAAGAAGGGGGCTGATCCTGCGAGGGGTTTGATGAAGTTGAGGCTCCTCTGCCCCATGCAGAAGGGCATTTAGTGCTGCCGGCCCCACTGCTTTTGTGCAGGGATACATCACCTGCATGCTCCTCCATGCTGTTTCATCATAGCTCCTCCTCTTCAAACAATTTCAAATGCCTCCAACTGGGCTGAGGCTGACCACCAGAAAAGTAATCTCTCTTTCTTTTCCTATCACAATATAATAGAGATGTATGTATGTATACAAAATTTCTGTGCGGATATAAGATTACTTAGAATGACATCTACTGATACAGATATAAAAGCTTTTTACTAAAAATATATTATCTTATGAAATCTTGGAAGTGCAGAGCTTACAAACTGCAATTCTGTTGTCATTGTCAACCAATACAAAATAATCACAATAATCCGCCCCTTATGATTGCTCGGATGTAATCTGCCATGATCATTGGCCGTTTTAAAATAATCAGACAATAGTGGGAAAAAAGCTTTATCTGCTGATACCAATTGTAGGCCAATATATCGGTGCATGCCTAGTATAGACGGTTTCAGGAATAACAACATAAACAAGCGGGTGTCGTGGTCCACACGTAACTTCCTGTAAACTCCGCTGAGAAAGAATAAATAACAACAAAGTTCTTTAAACGTAGTTTATTTATATAACAAGCAAAAAAAAAACAACACATAGATTATGTAGGAAACCAAAACATTTGTTATTTTCGAGGAAGGCATTTGTTCAAGAAACCAGTTTATCAACTAGTCGGACTATTAATAAAACGAAACCAGAATTAAAGTTGGGATCCAGACGTGTATCGTGTCAGCGCACGTGCGTACGATGAAATCGTCTATATATATATATATATATATATATATATATATACATACATATATATATATACACACACTCACCTAAAGGATTATTAGGAACACCATACTAATACTGTGTTTGCCCCCCTTTCGCCTTCAGAACTGCCTTAATTCTCTGTGGCATTGATTCAAGAAGGTGCTGAAAGCATTCTTTAGAAATGTAGGCCCTTATTGATATGAAAGCATCTTGCAGTTGATGGAGATTTGTGGAATGCACATCCAGGGCACAATCTCCCGTTCCACCACATGCCAAAGATGCCCTATTGGGTTGAGATCTGGTGACTGTGGGGGCCATTTTAGTACAGTGAACTCATTGTCATTTTCAATAAACCAATTTGAAATGATTCGAGCTTTGTGACATGGTGCATTATTCTGCTGGAAGTAGCCATCAGAGGATGGGTACATGGTGGTCAAAGGGATGGACATGGTCAGAAACAATGCTCAGGTAGGCTGTGGTTTTTTGCACTAAGGGGCCTAAATTGTGCCAAGAAAACTTCCCCCACACCATTAAACCACCACCACCAGCCTGCACAGTGGTAACAAGTCATGATTGATCCATGTTCTCATTCTGTTTACGCCAAATTCTGACTCTACCATCTGAATGTCTCAACAGAAATCGAGACTCATCAGACCAGGCAAAATTTTTCCAGTCTTCAACTATCCAATTTTGGTGAACTCGTGCAAATTGTAGCCTCTTTTCCCTGTTTGTAGTGGAGATGAGTGGTACCCGGTGGGGTCTTCTACTGTTGTAGCCCATCCGCCTCAAGGTTGTGCACGTTGTGGCTTTACAAATGCTTTGCTGCATACTTCGGTTGTAACGAGTGGATATTTCAGTCAAAGTTGCTCTTCTATCAGCTTGAATCTGTCGGCCCATTTTCCTCTGACCTCTAGCATCAACAAGGCATTTTCGCCTACAGGACTGCCGCATACTGGATGTTTTTCCCTTTTCACACCATTCTTTGTAAACCCTAGAAATGGTTGTGCGTGAAAATCCCAGTAACTGAGCAGATTGTGAAATACTCAGATCGGCCCGTCTGGCAACCAACAACTATGACACGCTCAAAATTGCTTAAATCACATTTCTTTCCCATTCTGACATTCAGTTTGGAGTTCAGGATATTGTCCTGACCAGGACCACAACCCTAAATGCATTAAAGCAACTGCCATGTGATTGGTTGATTAGATCATTGCATTAATGAGAAATTGAACAGCAGGTGTATAACGTATAAAATGTATACAATACATAACACAATAAAATGTATAGAACAAGTAATAATTTTTATATATTTTGTATAAATATAGTAAAAGGATCATCCACTATATAGAAACACTAGCATGCCTAACAGGACTATCATGCAAGCTATACCTCAAGTATTGCATGTACATCAACTGCTTATTATTCATCATCTAGTAACTCGTGTTATTTTCCATCCTCCCTCTGTTTTGCATTTCCTTTCTTGTCTCTTCATCTTCTTCCTTTCTCTCTGGCAACATAATATCAGCTAGAGGAGAGCTCTTTTTCATGTCCTGAAGAAAGGCTTAGCTGATGTTTGATTGAGGTCTCTCCCGTCTCACACAGACGCTGTGTTTGTGGATACCGCGCCAAAGAAGCAGATGCAAGGGCCTATTTGATGGAGGCAAATAATAAAACGTATCATTTGCGTTCCCAGTTTCTCTGCCGCAGTATCAGGCGCACAGATGCTTTTGCACGGTTTTATTTGCCAAAAATCATATGGACTGTAGTTAATGGAAAGGGGGGTGTTCGCCATCCAATTTTGAAGAGAGAATAAATCAAGCCATGTTGTTTTCTGTTATCTCTCTCTCTCTCTCTCTCTCTCTCTCTCTCTCTCTTTGGCTGTGAATGTCCACAGTGAGCGCAAACTTGCTTCTTTTTATCATCTTACCATTCATCTCTCTGTTACGTTTCATTTCTCCATCGAGTCTGACTGTTTTTATGTTGCGGCTGTTGTGTTGTTGTTGTAGTTATCGCCTGGGGCCATGAAACAACCTAGTGAAGTCCTCCCGGGCATCGCTACTTTACAGTCGTATTTCTGTAGTGTTTGCTTTTAACTCATAGGACTCGAAACCATTTGTCAAATGCGGAGTCGGTCTGTATTGCCAAGATTAAGCCTGACTTTGATTTCTGGAGCAGTGCCATATTTACTGTGCTGTTGTTAATAACAGCGGTTTGAGATTGAATAAGACTACAAGTCTCCTGGGATATGCTTGTCACCGGGTCGCTTGGATTTGTGAATTTTATTCTCAAGCAAATCCTTTGGTAAGCACGTCTTTTGTCTGTGGAGTATCTAAAACCGAAAATGACATTTCCCTCCTGCTGGGAGCATCTTTCAGATTATGAAAACATGACAGTGCGTTTATTCAAACACAGCCGGTAATCATAGGTGATGACTTTGGTTATGACTTTGGCTTGGATTATTTCCATTTCTGTAAGGCTAAATGATACAACTGGATTGACGGTTTACCTGACTAGAATTATATGTGGTTTTATACAGATACTTTATTAAAACATGTATCTCACTCAGCCAGTACAGGTCAGGGACTTTTTATTGTGCATTCAAGGATTTGGTTACTCAAGTTTACATTTTAAATAGATCATGTGCTGACTTTATTTATAGATTGGTGATTTATGTAAGTCAAATAATCAATTAAATAATTTAAAGGACCACTGACATTGCTAAGACATTCTCTGGTGGTTATATTAAGACATTTGACAGGTCAGGTGTGCGAATATCGAAAAATAATGTATACCCGTGGAACATTTCTCAACCAATCAGAATAAAGCATTCAGCAGCTCATAATGAGTTTAAAATTGTTTGTAATTTTTGACAATTTCATTCAGTCTAAGTTAACAGTGTGTACAAAGCTATCCATCTTTTAGATGAGAGACAGCATGGAGGAGGGGCGAGGGCAGCTCTCATAAAGACCTTGACCTATGAACTATGGCCTATTTTAGTCACGGTCCAATGTGCCCCATCCCATTTCTACCTTTCAGTTTGCTTCATCGCCCACCTGAGCCGAGCAAAGTATTTGTCACCTATTTACTTGCCTCCATTTCAATGGCTCTGTCCACTTTTATAGGAGCTATTACTAGTGAAAGATTAGTTTTCATGGGCCTGATGACATGGAACTTCAGTAAGTTGTGGGTTTAAAACACTGTTTGACACCTTAAAGTTATCCACTTTCATTATAAAATCAGGCGAGTAAGTGGAGCATAGTGGCTAAACACAGGTACTTTTGGAACTAAATAGATTTATGTTCAGAGAGACCTTGGTGGGGGCTTTATCGTTATTGTAGACTAAACTAATATGGTTTTGTGATCAGTTTAAGGCATAGAAGCCTAGCAAATATCTGTGCATTGAGGAATGCTTACTGTTAAGAAGGCACTGCTTATATGTATATTTTTTTTAAACTCTTTGTAGAACTATTTTACTTTTTCTGCATTATTTGCATTGACATGGTTAGTAGGGCTGTCACAATGATTAAATAATCATCTCATCGCAATTGTTTGACCTCATCACGATGATTTCAGATCACCGCAATGATTGCACATCTCTTAGAAAAACACAAGGGGGAGCCGCAGCGCCTATATAAATGAGACTGATCACATGGCGCTCCTTAACTGACAGTGTAACGCGATACATTGCAAAGCCATTCAATACAGTGGAAAAAACTGCATTTAAAAAATGCTGCAAAACTTTGATAAGCAGTATGAACTGCCAGGTGAAACATACATTTTCAAAAGATTTAATTGTTTTAATAATCACAACAATGTGTGAAAATTATTTCATGAACAAACAAAAACATTATGAGAATTAAATGTCAAAGCAATAAAACAGACAATTAATCGTCATAACCGTCAAAGCCCTAAACAGGCAATTAATCGTCATTAAAATTTTATAATTGTGACAGCCCTAATTGTTAGAATGTAATGCATACACTAAAAAAATGCTGGGTTATATGCAACCCAGCGTTGGGTCTGAAATAGGATGAAACTAACACACTGGGTTGTAATTTAACTATGCTGGGTTGTTTCAACCCAAAATGCTGGATTGTTTTCAAATATAAACATTTTCTGGGTTAATTTAACCCAATGGCTATGTTTGTCCCTTTTTGAACCAATGCTGGGTTTTAGTGCATGATAATTGTTTATTAAAAAATCCAGCAATTATTAGCTATAAAAATTCATATTTTAAAAATAATCTTTCTTTTATGCGTACCATGTCTTACTCTATTTCTGTCCTTCTCTCTTTTTTCTCCATCTCTTTCAGAGTCATTATTGCTACAAAATCACTCTTTAAATTACCCCGCTATCATTTAAAGAGTTAACTACTGCCAAGATATTAAGCTGCAAAGGTCAGACTTGTTTCAAAAGGATTATCCTTGTTAAGGAGTCGGAAAACACTAAATATTTCTAATCCTACGTTATTTGCCGCTTGGCTGGTTAAAAGCTACTTTAAGCCTCATAAAATTAAAACAGAGCGTTCCCTCAGCTGTGGCGGCCATCGAATTTGGAGGAAGAGGTGCAGAGCCAAAATGTTGCGAGAGAATTAAATGTCAGGAATCTTCTCAAGTTGTAGATATATTGTTCACACCGGATGATTTTGATTAATACATTTAATCTAAATCATGTGAGGGTTCCTCCTCCTTTTATCCATAAAATGCAATAGGACACAAATCAGTTTTACTGTAGCTTGATAACAATTGGAAAATAATGCATTTTCCCACCCAATAAATTGTTGCTTACACCCCTAACCAAAATCAATTCATCTCCCTCGAATTTATTAAAATCCCAGCCATAAATCTTCCACAATGTTTGTTCATCTGTTTTTGTGATACGTTTCTATCACGTTTGTTCTGGTCTAATGTTTTCCCTGTCGCTCCGGCGTAAAATGGAAAAATCTATTTGGAACCAATTGAATAGTTAAAGCAGCGCAATCCTGGTGAGGTGCTGTAAATAGAATCGATAAAGATGGCAGTCTGCGGTGAAGATAGCACCTTTCCCCTTGAGTTTTTGATTAACCCATCCTACAGTGAACCTGACAGCAATATACCAGCGCCGTGTACGGGTGGTATTCCCTCGGGCCCTCTTTTTGTCTTTTCATAAACCGTTCTAGACATGTTTGAAAGCAGTTTTTATACGCCTGTGTGTGCGCACATGTATGGTTGTCTGAATGTTTTTCTCTTTTTTAACAAAGCTGGGTTACAGAAACACCACAGCTCAGGCCTTAACAACTGTGTATGTTAGCAAATAATTTACACCGTTTCATGTTACCTGAGGCTATGAATTGATTGGCTCGTTGTGGCCTGTCGTGTAAAAAGTTCGAGGACAGGCGTACAGCAGGCGAACCTCATCTTTATTGCTGCCATTTGTTCGCTCGAAGATTTTAGAAGTTACCATCTCGTGCCAAGATTTTATTTAGCAAAGAGAGAGTCCTCAATCCATCTGTGCTCTCAGACTAATGATTTGGGTGTGCTTCAAAGACGAGGATACAATACGCCTCATTGCTGCGCATTGTCCAATTTACTCTTGATCAATTACCCATTCTACACCGGCAGGGTCAGTCGAGAGAAGCGAGGCTTTGTGATTTATTCTAGGTGTTAAAAAATAATTTGTTTGGATTGATTAATGTTAATTAATTATGCTAATTATATGGGATGAAAACAGATGTTTTCCCCCCTCAAAGACTTTAATTACTGGTGCTTGCTTTACCTAGAAAATAATAGCAAAGTAGTTACGGCACTTTTAAGATCTTGCATCTACTTAAAGGGATAGTTCACCCAAAATGAAAATTTTCAATCATTTACTCAGCCTCAAGTTGTTCAAAACCTGTTCCAAACTGTAAAAAGTGAAAGTTGGATTAACTTATTAAAAAATTACTTTAATTGGTAAAACCTGAAAAAAAATCTAATAAAAAAGGTAAAGTATTTTATGAAGTTTTTTTTTACATTTTCCTTTTTAATTACCAATTGAATTTTAAAGTTGATCCAACTTTCACTTTTTACAGTATATAAATTTATTTGTTCTGCTGAACACAAAGGAAGATATTTGTAAATCAAGCGGGAAGCAGGAGCACCATTGACTTCAATAGCAGAAAACACACTTACCTAAAGGATTATTAGGAACACCATACTAATAATGTGTTTGACCCGTTTTCGCCTTCAGAACTGCCTTAATTCTACATGGCATTGATTCAACAAAGTGCTGAAAGCATTCTTTAGAAATGTTGGCCCATATTGATAGGATAGCTTCTTGCAGTTGATGGAGATTTGTGGGATGCACATCCAGCGCACGAAGCTCCCGTTCCACCACATCCCAAAGATGCTCTATTGGGTTGAGATCTGGTGACTGCGGCGGCCATTTTAGTACAGTGAACTCATTGTCATGTTCAAGAACCCAATTTGAAATGATTTGAGCTGTGTGCCATGGTGCATTATCCTACTGGAAGTAGCCATCAGAGGATGGGTACATGGTGGTCATAAAGGAATGGACATGGTCAGAAACAATGCTCAGGGAGGCTGTGGCATTTAAACTATGCCCAATTAGCACTAACGGGCCTAAAGTGTGCCAAGAAAGCATCCCCCACACCATTACACCATTCCATAAATGAGAAATTGGTGTTCCTAATAATCCTTTAGGTGTGTGTAAATACTATACAAGTGAATGGTGCCCCAAAATCTGTTTGGTTACAAACATTGCTCTTCCTTTGTGCTCTGCAAAACAATGATCTCATACAGGTTTAAAACAACATTTGACAGAAATTTCATTTTTGGGTTAATATCCCTTTACCAACGGTGTAAAATCCTCATTTAGCAGTTAGTGTAGCAAAGCAACTTGAAAGAAATGCAAATATATCTCTAAAAGAAATAAAACTTTATACAGCAGCTGTAAAAACTTCTGTTATAGTATTTAAATGTTCTTATTTCTCATACTATTTTTATTTTAATCTCTACTGTACGGTGTTGTATGCGTGATAGGACTGTCCTCTTCCATCGACAGAAGCTGTCATCATTACACGCCAATCATTCTGTCCTCATGTCAGGCTTTGATATGGTAATTCACCCTGACTGACTGCAATAATGACCAGTCTTCTGGGTGTGATTAAGTGCATAGCTCTTCTGTCTGGACCCTGTAATGCAGAGGGCCATCCTGACCCTTGTGTGACTGCCTGGAGGGCCCTGCTGTCAGTCCCGCATTCGACTTAAACATATCACAGACTGAATCTTTATGCAGCAGAGTTGTAGTAAACATTGTGCCTGATTTGACATAGAACAGATCTTTAATATTTGTATGTGTTTGTATCGGTATAATATTTAGTGTAATATGTTTTACGCTCTGATTTGCATGTCTGCTTTTAATTTGTGACCTTGTAAAATCCGAAAATATGAGAAAGTTTAATTTCAATAATTTCAATCTTTGACATGACCCTACTCAGTCAATATTAAAGATATCAATGTCATATTTTCACAAAATGTTCCTTATATTATGTAGGATGATTTTTTTATAGAAAACAGTAAATCAGAAAAAAAATACATTACTGTAGCTGGATTTTACAGACTGGGTCACATAGTACAGTGCTTTAAACAAATTGCTCTCTTAACAAAGGCCTAATAAGTGTTAATTGCAGTTTAACGTGACTCACGGCAAGCTCATAAATGATGCACAAACATTGCTAATTGCTTGTGAATAATGCACATAATGGCTGCGTTTCATTATCCAACGCTGTACGTTAGCACTACCATTAGTACAAACATGAAAGCAAATTATGCTTCAAGACATTCTGCATTTGTATTTATTATCATAATTACATTCACAATTAAAGTTTACAGTCTTAAGGGTATACTTTACAGTCTTAGTAAGAGAAATACATTTGTGCATCTTTATCCAGTTATGGAGGCAACTAACATGTTAACATTCTCAGGAATTTAATGATATAGTTGTTGAAACTCGGAGCAAGTGATTCCCTGCATGCGGAGCCGGAAAGAGGAACTGTAGATAAAGAGACGCAAGCTGTCCGCTGTGATGTAGTTAAACTGTTATCGATAGCAAGGAGGAGACATAGATCATTCAGGATGTGTATTTTCGTGTACACTCGGTGAGCGTGAGGCCGTTTCTCACATTTCTCTGCTCAATGTCATTTAGCGTCTATGTCAGAGAGGTGTGGCTACAAGCACAACAAGATGTTTACTATCTTAACATTTACAGTTAACTAAAATTAGTAACCTGGTAGCAGTTTTATGTGTGTGTATACACCACAACCCCCCCATAAGACATGGTCTGCATTTATAATATGGTGACAACAAACATTTAATCATTGTAAAGTAACACTTCTTAAAAATGATGTACATGCTACAACTATAATTTATATAATTTTTGTTTAGCTTTTGTATGCAGTTGTGTTAGTTTAGAAGCTTGGATTTTAGATGTGAATATGCCTAGCATTTAATTAACACAAAGCAATTTGCTAAACAGGCCTGTGTGACTTTGTCCTGAACCACAGGTTAAAAGTCACTCTAGCCAGTCTATATCAGCTGACAGGAAATGTCACGCTGGAGGAGGCTGATCCAGGATCTGATCTACAGTAAATTTCTATCCCATACACCCGTGTCCCTTTCCCTCCTCCCATCCACACCCACAACAGCTTAACTGCATGGATTTGCTGCTGAAGTTTGAGCAGTTTGAAATTAAAATGTATTGCTCATTCTCAATGTATTGATTCACACCTTGCCGTGTCAATATTAACTGCAGCTAGTTTTTCAATACGAAGTAAAGATCTGCCGAGCGGGCAGAGTCTCTCTGTATTTCTCTCTCGGTCTTTCTCCCTCTATAGTTGTATGAATTTAGTTGTCACAAGTTTTACTATAGCAGTTTCAATTCAAATATAGTATTAGCAACAGAAATATGTTCAACCATATTTGAATTCATACAAAGTGAATTGTAGAAGCGATTATTAGATATAGCGATAATGATACTCCACCTGAAAGGTCTTTTCCAAACATTGAAAGTCAGGGATTTTTTTTGTCAAAGTCATGGAATATCAGTGATTTTTGTTTGTTGCTTTAAATTTTAGTTTCCATTTATCAAAATGTAATCCGCTTGTTAACTTGTGATTTAAGGTATGCCATTTCCGGGTCCAAGCATCTATTGACTACAATTTAAAGGAACACGCTCACATTTTGGTAATTTAGCTTATTCACCATATCCCGCAGAGTTAGATAAGTCCATACATACCTTTCTCATCTCCGTGCATGCTGTAACTCTGTCTGCGCAGCCCCCGCTAGCTTAGCTTAGCACAAAGACTGAAAGTGAATGGCTCCAACAAGCAAACTGCTCCCAACAAGTGACAGAATAAAGTTTTTTTTTCCCTGTTAATGTGTTGTGATTTGTAAAGTCCAGTGGCGAACCGTGGGTACTTCAGCTGGGCCTTCAAAATATGCAATGAAGTGCAAATGCCTCTCCATCCATAATACTAGGCTATTCGTATTTCGTTAAATCGTAGTGAACGTGTAAAAATTCTGAGCACGCAAAGTTAAATTACAGATTGGGCACTGTCTGCCTTTAAATGCAGTTTTAAAGTTTAAAATTACTTTAATCTAACTGATAAACACAAATACAGATTCTGCTGCTCTGTAATGACAGGGGCTCGGTAAATTAGCATTTAACAAGCTTAAATTAATTAAAAAATATTATTAATTTTTTAATATTAATATTTTAATATTATTTGGAAATATATATTTAGCTGTAGGATACCTTGTTAATCTTTTTCATAAGGGGAAATATAGCACCCTGCGTTCTCAGTGCACCTCCTTGTGGCTTATAACTGTTGTTATAAGATATCCAGTGCTCGCAAAATCGCTAGCCCGAGCCCCGAGGTCCCGGGGCTATTGCGAATTCTTGTCGGGCTACCAAAATGTATTTCCGCCCTGCCCATCGGGTATAGCGAGGTAAAAAATATTTGAATGTTTTCGCATTCTCTCAGATAAAGTTAGGAAATTATATTATATGTAATTCGGTGTCGTCTGTCAGTCATTACTATCCTCACGTAACAAGTGAAACTGTCAGGAAGTAAAAGTATAATTAAACCCATTATTTTTCTCGTGTTCGCATCATATGCACAGGCTCCTCTGCACGCGCTTCTCCCGGCTGTGCTCTTCACGAGTACCCGCTTAAGTAATTTCGTTTTTACCTCAGCCCTATCAAGCTAGCCACAACGTCAATCAAGTTTTCCGCCATTTACTTCAACCACTCTCACTGCAGAAATTCGGGCCATTAGACTGTATTAATATTAACGGTCTATGATCTTCGTCTTTGGTGTTTTACGGCAGCTTGCATCCAGTTTGTTGCATGATTAGGACTTCATGAAGGCTTACAATGTTTTGTTTTTTACTCGCCCATTTGAAATCAAAACGTGATTGGTCGATTTGCCCGTCACTCTCCACACCAAGAGAGAGTGTGGAGAGTGGCCTTCCCTGGGATTCATGATTCATGAAGTCCTAACCAATGAATGAGCCAGATAACCGGGCCTTAATAGAGACAGACGATTCTGATTGGATTAGATGTTTTCATGACATGAACCTGACAGTAAGCTTAACGTTAGAACATAGATGAGAGAAAATATATTACATGTATTATATTAAATTGAATTAAATAGAAATTTAAAAATGTAAAAACATATTTTTATTGAATACTATATTATTTATTTGTATTATTATAATAAAAAATCTTTTTATTAATTTTTTTAGGCCTTCTCTGAAGGCGTAGAAGGCCCTGAAGGTTCCCCACTGGTAAAGTCACACCATGTACAAATAACAAGGTCATATGAGACATAGCCATCTTTTAACAGTATACATACAGGGAACTATATTCTCTGAAGGTGAAGCACTGCCACATGGGCGGAGTGATTTGCACAACTCTGACCGAACTCTCTGCTCCTCACCAGGGGCTTCTCGGGTGCTGTGAGCAAATCACTCCGAGTAGCAGTGCTTAGCCTTTTGAGAATATAGTTCCCAGTATGTATACTGTTAAAAGTTTGCTGTGTCTCATATGACCTTGTTATTTGTTCAAGGTATGACTTTACACATCACAACATATAAATAGGAAAATGTGTTATTTTGTCACTTATTGGGAGCAGTTTGCTAGCTGGAGCCATTCACTTCCAGTCTTTGTGCTAAGCTAAGCTAGCGGGGGCTGCGTCAGACAGAGTTACAGCACAGAGATGAAAAAGGTATGTTTGGACTTATCTAACTCTGGGAGATACGGTGAATAAGCTAAAAATGTGAGCGTCTTCCTTTAAACAGCTTTTTATTCAGCTGTTTATTCATTTCACGCATTTAAACTACATTTTTATAAACTCACAGTGTACGCTACATTATCCAGGCTCACGGATCCACGACATAGGTCATGGAAATGTAGCTTTTCAGTCAGTTAAAGTTAGGGAAAAGTCAGGGAATTTGGCATTTTGCTAAGAGTGGGAACCCTGTTACTTACACACTGTAAGCCGTAAGAGGGCCATTTACGTTTCGCGTCTTTTGCGCGCACAGGTTTGTTATTTCAAACATAGACGAGTGACAAGCGCGCTCAAATGGAGAGTGAAACATGCGACATACTCATTTTTTAAGGAGCACCTATTTCATTGCTAAAAACAACTTTATTTTGTGTTGTTTATTGCTCAAAAACACATTATTTTCCACAGTCCGTACATTTTTGTACCTCCAGATATTCTGCCTTCCTCAAACGCATTGATTTTGTAGAAAACTCATCAATCTGAAAAGCGCTCTGTTCCTGATTGGCCAGCTAATTTGTATGTTGTGATTGGCCTGAATACCTCTGACATCAGCTGGAAATATGCCGCTCCTTACCATGTTTGAAAGATTCGCTCACAATGCAATGCTAACAGGAGTTAACTTACAGGCTGTGAGTCAGTAGTGGGAGGAATTATGATATTGTCGGTCTTGTCTACATCACAAATCCCAGGAAGTAAACTGTTGCCTACAATCCGTGTGTTTGTTGTAGTCCAAGAAAAGAGATTTACGTTGGAAACAATAACTCGCATCATTGTTTACTTTGGGTGTATGTACCTTTTGCATATCATTAACATGTACTAATACACACTTACACACCAAAGGAAATGTAAAATCGTGAATCGGACAATAGTTGCTCTTTAAAATTTTACAAACAACAGTTAAGCCTTTACTTAATTTTTTACAGACTTTTTTCTTCAAAATAATCAACTTGTTGATTGTTAAATCACCTAAAACTTGTTCCAGCAATTAGCCAAACTTATTAATTCCAGCAAGTATAATGGACCAGCAAGATGAAGTTTATGGCATTCTTTAGCTGTAGCAGAATTGGAATATTCTTTCTTTCTCTCTCTCTCTCTCTCTCTCTCTCTCTCTCTCTCTCTCTCTCTTTCGTCTCAGTGCAGTGGCGCTGTCAACCTAATCCCATTCCTCCTCTCATTGTCAATACCCATCTAATTCTACTTTAACAACAGTAATTGTCTGGTAGAGTAGAGGCTATAGATTTGCTTTCCTGATGACTCCTTGACTTTTTTCCATTGGTAATACTAATAGAATTCCAAATCCTCGTCACTGTGATCGTGTCATGAGTAGGTCAACAGTTATGTCAAGGTCCTATTGGAAACTACACATCTAACATCTTAATTTAGACGTAGCAATCTTTTTTCCACTCATGCTCTCTCTCTCGTTCCATCTCTCTAGTCATGTATGAGAATTTGTGAGCTGCGCTTTCAAGCCGTGGCGCTCGTTCCATTATTATAGTATTCATTTAATTCTGCGACATTCAATTCTTGCATGTGAATTATTTGGCCTGGGCCATTATTGGATGCGTTCCTGTCGGCAGTTGAAGGATTATAGATTTGATTTCCATACAGCTGGCACCTTCTGGGAGGTACCGGGTGACTACCGCTCATTTATTTTTATTTATAGACTTTTGAATTGAATTTCTGATCAATGAGGGAGGACGGTTTGTGCTCGCACACCCTAAGTCTAAACTGAAACAAAGATCGGAGGAGAGAACTCGGAGGAGCGCAGAATTTATCGTGTCTTCGTGCAGGGCTAGGTTTCGGAGGATGGTGTACCCAGCCAGTACGGTCCCGATTTAGCAGAGCCACGGCTAGACTCATGAGGGTGCGGTTACCTTGTGAGGACTGTGAAGGGCAAGAGGCCGTACGTTTGGTGCTAGATGTTCACGTTGTGTACTGAAATTGGCCTCCTTTGGGAAGTGGATTGTTAATGTCAGAACAGAATAAGTCTGTATTGTGCGATTTGCTCAGCTTTCTTTGAACACATTTACTCTCTGGAGTATTACTTTTAGACGACTTAGCTAATGAGCATGTTCCATCGATCATGAGGTTTCATGATCACCTACAGTATTATTAGTACATTATTGTATGGACTACATATTTAATTTAGCTAAGATGGTGTGGCATGGAGCTTGCAAAGCCAATGTCCTGGATTTGATGCCCAGAAAAAACATAAAAACTGATTAAATATATACCTTGAATGCACTTTAAATGGCTTTGGATAAAAGTCTCATAATCTAATTTGAAATTAAGAGCATCAAAGTTTGGATTCACTCCGATTTTACTTTTATTTCAATCGTTTGACATGGTCTTACTTAGTTAATGTTAAAGATTTTCAAGGTCACATTATTTTCACAGAATGTTATTTACATTATGTAGGATGATACATATTAAAAATCTTTTCATGCGGATTTCCCACTTCTGACAACAAAATCTGACAACAGCCTGACAACTCCAGAAGAGAATAAGGAAATTTGTGATGTAGCAGTACAACGTAAAAGTTTTCTTTTGTTGCCTTATCAAGATATAAAAAATATCCTTTGTGTTAGGGCCGTGCAATATTAAAGAAAAATGCAATATGTGCTAAAATACTGAATACTGCTGTATTCTATATGCAATGCGGTATTTTTTCTTTAAAAACACAAGTAATCCAATTCACGATTTTACATTTCCTTTGATGTGTAAGTGTGTATTAGTACGTTAACGATCTGCAAAAGGTACAAATCCCAAAGTAAATGATGACGCGAGTTATCGTTTCCAACTCTTTTCTTCGCTGAAAAAATATTTATTCAATTTACTCAATTTTTTTAAGGTAAGTGGTTGCAATCAATTTATTTAAGCTACATTTAAACAAAAGTTTTTTTGTTTTGTTTTGTTTTTCAAATTTTTTTTGTTTAAATGTAGCTTAAATAAATTGATTGTGACCACTTACCTTAAAAAAATGAGTAGATTGAATGAATTATTTTTTTCAGTGTTGAACTACAAACACACGAATTGTAGGCAACAGTTTACTTCCTCGGCCTGTTGACGTGAACACAACGGTCATTATCATAATTTCGCCCGCTTCTGAGTCAAAGCCTGTGAGTAGTCCATGTTTTCATTTAAAGAATTTACTACAGACTAAACACGACTTAAACACGAATTTTGTGCAGTGCAGAGTAGCGCTTGTTGTTTGTCATTTCTACGATCAAAAATACAGACATGGTTTTAATGTTTTAGTGTCCTTACCTTATCGATCTTTTACTTCCTGCTCAAGCCATGCTGGCAAAGTTGATCGATTAACTTCATCTGAATTTTCTGGATCAGATTTGGCTCGTATTGATAAGATAGTAAAGACGATATTAACTCCTGATAGTACTGCATTGTGAGCTAATCTTCAAAACATGGTAAGGAGCGCCACATTTCCGGCTAACGTCAGAGGTATTAAGGCCAATCACAACGTACTGGTGGTAAGCTCCAAAACGATGGTAAGCTGGCAAATCGGGGACACAGCACTTTTCAGAGCGGTTGAGGAAGGCAGGGATATCTGGAGCAAGTGCTGGAAACTAAGTGCTCTTTCGCCATATTATTTGGTTTTCATTTTTTTTTTCGCTTCAAAAATAGCCACGTTTTATTTTGTGCCACCATATTTACTCATGTAACGACTCATGTAACAGTCTTTAAATAGGGAAAACATGGAAGTGTTTGGTGGCTTCTAAATTCATACCTGTTTGGATCCTAAGGAATGAATGGGGCTAGGCTAAATGCTAACACATTCACGACGCTCTGTACAAAGATTAAGTGCACGCATTGAAAAAAAATAGGTATGTATTAATTTGTCTAAGTTGAGGTAAGAACATAGTATAATATTGAAAAACGTTGGTGTTTTCCTTTAAAATAAAATCGCTCATTTAATGCAAACCATTGCATTATGCTTATAACGGAATAAACATTTGCGCTACTACGGTATATTATGCAGCCCTACTTTGCGCTGTGTTTTTTCTTTCCTATCTGCTTCTTAAGTTTAATGTCATGCACCACTTCCGGGTCCAACCTCTCACAGATGCCATAGGGAAATTGCCAAAAAAGCGAATATAGTAACCCCCGATCCTAATTTTTATCTCCATAACAAAATCTGAGATGACCAGACATGGACTCATTAAGAATTTTTTAAGAATGATTAATATATTGCTGTTTATGATTTTGTGAGACTGCATACACTGTGAGTTTAAAAAAGTTCAGCTCAAATGTGTAATATGAATAAATAGTGCTCATAAATGGCTGTTTAAATAGTATCCTCAATTAAAATGACTAGAGGCTTGGACCTGGAAATAGTATCCTTATGTCATGACGGATGGTCACAGGACAAAAGCCTCAATCAGTTGATTTATTTTGATAGCGTTATTCTTGGTTTATTGCAACTTTCTCCACCAACATTCTGTCCACGCCACAGTACATAGACCTCTGCTTCTGTGAAATATCTTAGCTTGATTGTACACGTGTAGCACCTCAAACCTCCATGTTCACCAGCCATCATATTACGATACATCTACTCCCTATCCGGACCCACCATCTCAATACAAGGCCAAACCAAACCACGTACGGTAACAAGGTCAGTAACAAGGTAACAAGGCTTCACAGACTGGGATTAATTTTCCTTTTTACAGTTGCTTTTTATGGTTGCCTGTCTTTTGTTTCATGTGCTCTGTCAGTGCGGAGCTGTCCTAAGTAGGCAGCACTTCATTAGGTCAGCCTGCAGGCGTGAAGGTTCCACTCATTACTGCACACTGTACCTCCAGCGCCCCGGCTCTGATGGAGCTTAATGGGATTGAGCGTGGACTTAAGGACCTGATTGAGGCCATTTTCCAATTCCTCGATAATTAATATAGTCAGACATTTCGAAAATATTATTGGTCTTGAGTCAGTGGTCTTCAGGAGGAACTTCTGCTGACCAAGCAGTCTTCTCTCTTTGTCTACTTCCTGTCTGCAAGTCTCTCAGCATCTCTCTATCAAATTTTCTCACTCACATACTCACCCTTCTTCAAGCATTTCAGAACCGGGAAGAACGCATAGACGAGCGGGGTGAAAAGGTAAATTAGGTTGTCATGCTAATTTAGTGTCAGGTGACTGTGTAATTGAATGCATAAGGGAGGCAGTGGAAGCAGGTTGAACTTGACCCAGCTAAAACGAGCTGACCTTGAACCTCCCTCCCCCTTTTGCCACTCCTCGCAGACCCACTTGCACCGTCGGTTGCCGATCCACGCTCACGTTGGCCTCGAGATCCACGAGCTAGAGGTCAGCAAATTAAGCCAATAAATCTCTCCGCCTCTCTGCGGCTGTAGACATCGCTTACATTAAAATGGGCCGTTTGCACACTTTGACTCGTCTTAATGTAAATGCAGCAAGAGTTTCTTAAAGATTGGGTTAAATGAAATCAAGTGTTTCATTTTCTAATGCAATAAAAATGTAGCAGGGACTCAAATACTGTATGATTTAAGGCTGTCTTTCTTAACCAGGGCGCCGGGGCCCATAGAGGGACCTCAACAGATTTCCAACGGCCTCAAGATGACTTCAAAAACAAGCATTATAATAAGCTTAACAACATATTTTCTTTAATTTGGTTATTTTTGCAAAAAATTTACATTGCCCTGTCATTCAAAGCTCTAGTCTATTTTATTTTGTAGAAAATATTGCTGTGGACAATAGGGGGGCCTTAAAGTAAAAAAGGTTGAAAACCCTGATTTAAAGCAGTGGTTCTCAAACTGCCCTTGGGGGGCGCGAGATGGTGCCAGACGGGCCCGGTGTTATATAATTTTATAAAATACAGAAATATAGCTACCAAAGGGTTGCACCACAAGGGGGGTGCATGCCGAAAAGTTTGAGAGCCACTGATTTAGAGGAATTGAAACAGCACAGTAAAGTGTAGACTACAAAATTTTTGGAGTAACTGGAATTTAGGCCCATTTTAACACACAGATAACAGTTGGATTAGTTTAAAGATGTTTAGCATGTTTTAATGCGGAACATAAACTTATTTTGTTTTACACATCTATAGTTATGCTGTACTTTTATAAAAAAAATAAGATGTTATGTTAACAATTTACAATAGGGTTGTATTTGTTTACATTGGTTAATGTATTAGCTAACATGAAATAACTCTGATCAATACTTCTACAGCATTTGTTAATCATAGTTTATGTTAATTTCAGCATTTACCAATACATTTTTTAAATCAAAAAGTGTAATTATACACTAAAAAATGATTCATTCACCTTACTCATTTTTTTAAGGTAAGTGGTTGAAATCAATTTATTTACGCTACATTTAAACAAAAGTTTTTTTTCTTTTCTTGTTTAAATGTAGCTTAAATAAATTGATTGCGACCACTTACCTTAAAACATTGAGTAAATTGAATGAATAATTTTTATCAGTGTAAATGCCGAAAAACTGTATTGCTTATTGTTAGTTTATGTTAGCTAATGCATTTATGTTAACAAATACAACCTTATTGTAAAGCGTTACCAATGTAATTTTTATTAAAATATATGCTTTTTAAGTTAAATTAATTAAATTATTTGTATTTTTTTTATTTTATTGTTTGTTTGTCTTTACACAAATAATTATTTGAATTAGTTTCAATGAAAGATCAGTTAAGGAAAACGTGGGATCATTGCATCTCTTACTTTTAATATCAACAAAATTTTTCCACCACCCAGTGATGTTATAACTTCTATGCATGTTTTTTCATAGGTGTATGCCATTTTCGCGGACATAATTCATAGTCCATAATTCATGTGTTCAGACAAACTTTGTTTTACACATTCTGTACAGTTTTTTTTATCAAAGTGAAATGAAAATGTTTTTCTAAAGCTCTTGTCTTGTTTGCATTAGGAACAGATCCTTCCCGTCGCATCTCGAAATGTCTTTTAAATAATTCACAACACAATCACACCTGTTTTCCCCTCCATCAAAAGATGGATATCACAGGTCATCCATTCTTCCCGATAAAAGTGACCTCTCCTTTCTCCTTTTAAAAGACCTGTGATCGCACCTCCGTTCGGCTATCTGAAAGCACCCTTGCTCTAAGGAAAACACAACTTTTACATTGTACTGTTTTGCATCCAGGCCTGGTGACCTTCTGCTTACTGTGCGTGAGATTTATTGCTTTAAACGCAACTTCTTCTATGCATGGGGAAACAATGTGCTGCCTGTGTCATTAGGAGAAAGAGAAAAGCAGGAGTGTGTGTGAGGTGTGTGTGTCTGTGTGTGTGTGTGTGCGTTTTGAGGTATAGGATTTAATCAGAGACACAATGAGGGGACGGAAAAAGGAGAGGACATCTAAGGGATAAGGGCACAATGAGATGCCAGAGATTGAAAGTAGCAGAGTATTCCGGCGTGTGTGCTTGCATGGAGTGTGTGTGTGTGTAGATGTGTGACACACACACAGCACTGAGAATTCATTAGCATGAGGGAACGGCAAGAGAAAAGGCTTTGAAGGACAGCAGTGGTCTGTCTGTCCGCGTGTAAACTTTATGAAAGTGATGTCAGATGAAAGCTTGTTTAAAGATTGTATTGTCTGTATTGATCTGTTATGATATAATACAGTGTGGTCTAAACAGACCTAAAGAGAAATTTCCCAACAAGTAATTTTGCGTTTAAAAGACGTCTTATAGCCGTCCAAGCACAGCCCAGATGTATAGGCTAAAAAAGCCAAAAATTGGACCGTTGACTTTGCTTAAATGATGGAAAAATTTTTTTTATTATAAGTTAGGTAAAAATGACAAGTAACTAAATTCAAGTTTATTTTGGCTAAAAGTGCTTGGTTCAAATTAAAAATGTAAGTTACCTGATTGCCTTAAAATTTGAGTTAATTCAACAAAAAAAAAATGTAATTAACCTCTTCAACCCTGAGGACCCTGTCCCGGGTCCAAAATTTCGTATTTTGACTTAATATAAAAGATTCTTTTAATCTTTAATGCTCCGTCATGGACCCCAGTAACACATATGAGATACTGTTTGAAAGCTTAGAGTCTCTACTTTCTGCAGATATGCATCACTTTGACATATCTTTTACTGTAAGAAAGTTATTTACACTTAATTTACACTATCACCCCCCCAATATTTTTTGATATCATATAATATTCACATATTTCATATTTTTCAAAAATGACAAACATGGGCAAGTCTTATATCAAATGAAAGCTCTCACTCTCAGGAATAAGGCTACAGCGTTATTTTTGTTCTAATATCAACACATATCCAACAATCATCGAATGAATAATAAGGTAAAAAATGGTCTTTTGTAAACATATGTGAAACTTGAGTGTGAACTGCCTCAGATAGCACAGAGAGCCACAAATGATACACCATCTTTTATTTTAGGTCCTACTCTAAACAATGAGTCCATTCACAGCATTTTCTTTGGTTGTGTGCATATATAATCCCTTGCTATTTATTATATGTGCAAAACAAAAAATTAATATTTTTATGAAAAATGTATTTCCGCACCCTTCAGTAAAATAAGAATATCTTTTGAATGCGAAATGCTAAAGAGTTCATTCTTTTTTTGGGTGTTTACTGTCTGCTGCTGCTAACAACCAGAACTGTCTGCAGTCTGCTAGAGCACACAGAACCAGAGTTATACACTATCAAAGACAGTATTTACAACATAAAAAGGAAAATTTGGTGTTTTATCATATGAAAAACAACATAAATAACAATATTTGTCACAAACAGCAGCTTTTTATGTAACTTCAAAGGGTTTTCTTTAAAATGATATAAAGAAATTGCATTTATTCCACTGTATGTGGTTATGGTAGCACTTCAAATGTTTTTTGGCAGAAATTGTACACCATAAGCGTATTATTCCTCCCATCAGTTGGAGTAAAATAACTTTTGCATATATTATGATAGAGAAAAAATTCCTTTTTCCTCTGTAAGCTGACAATTGCTGGAATCAAACAAAACTGTCTGCAGGGACCTGAGATACCCAGGACCAGAGTTATATACTTTCAAATAAAAACTTTAGAAAAAAAACATAAAAAGCGCCTATTTATTTTTGTGTTTATTAGAGGCCTGACATCACATACAACCATGTTTAGCACTTTCAACAGTGTTTTATGTAATTTCAAAGGGTTTCCTGTAAAATGATACCAAACTTTTGTATGTAAACCTCTGCATGTGGGTATGGGAAGCTTTTGAAATTGGGTAGGCCAAATCCAGGCGAAAATCCCCAAAATAGCTTCAGGGTGGAAGAAGTTAAAAACGAATATTTTTAAATCTCATTAAACTCAAAATGTACCTTACTTTTTTATTTTGAACAAACAAATCTGTTTTACAGTTAAGCCAGACTATATCGGATCTATAGTTAAAGGGACACTCCACTTTTTTTTTTTTGAAAATATGCTCATTTTCCAGCTCCCCTATTGGAGTCCATTCAGTTGATCTCTGGGTCTGGTGGTACCACTTTTAGCATAGCTTAGCGTAATCCATTGAATCTGATTAGATCATTAGCATTGCGCTAAAAAATAACCAAAGAGTTTGGATATTTTTCCTATTTAAAACTTGACTCTTCTGTAGTTACATCGTGTACTAAGGAAAATTACAAGTTTCGATTTTCTAGGCCGATATGACTAGGAATTATACTCTCATTCTTGCATAATAATCAAGGACTTTGCTTCCGTAACATGGCTGCAGGAGGTGCAATGATATTACGCAGTGTTGTCGAAAATAGTGCCCTGCTATTGAAAGTTACCAAGCTATTGAAAGAATTTGCCTAGAAAATCGCAACTTTTAATTTTCTGTCGGTCTTAGTACACAATGTAACTACAGAAGAGTCAAGTTTTAAATAGGAAAAATATCCAAACTCTTTGCTTATTTTTTAGCGCAATGCTAATGGTCTAATCAGATTCAATGGATTATGCTAAGCTATGCTAAAAGTTGGTTGCATAACCACAACCCAACATAGGGTCATTTTTAACCCACCATTGGGTCATTTTTAACCCAGCATGTGTTCTGTCCAATATTTACCCATTATGGGTCAAAAATAAGTGTGTAGGAAGATTTATTTTAAAGATTATCGAGCATTTGATGAAAAAGAACGTTAAACCTACAAGGGCCTTTGTTAATATCTTGTAAGTATCAAAATAAAAAATCTTTTTCAGATATAGATTATTTTAAATATTAACATACTTAGTTAAAATCAGCTTTTTACTGTTTTTGGTTATATCAGTTATTTGTGTACTTTATTTACTGGTGATTAAGTGTAGTTGCTGTGCCGGCACCAGCAGTGCACTGATGAGGGGGCGTCTGAAATGCAGAAAAAAGAGGGGGCGATCACATGAATGCATATAATTCTTCCGTCTAGAAAATACTTACGACTTTGCGTTCCTTAAGTTTTAACGCATTTTAAACAAACATCTCAGTAATACAACCACAAAAAAACTGCAGCTATAATGAGCAACGTACACAACTCTGAACAATCTTACTATATACAACAACAACGTAATGTTTTACATAATGTTTTTAGGGTGGGGGAACACGCTTAGTCAAGCAACCAATCAAAATTCGACCTTGCCTCACAGACCGTCCTTAACTAAAATATTGCTATTTTAGCTTATTATTCACTCTAGGAAGACAATACACTAGACAGATGTGATATAAATATAAATAGCACATTTTATCATTCAAATCTCATTCAACATTAATGGTGATCTGAGGGGATAGTGCCGGTGAGGTGCTGCTGGCTCTGTTGTACTGTATTTGTTATTGGCTATAATTATTCATGCTTTAATAAGAAAAGTCTATATGTATAGATTTAAGCTTAAATGTAGTAGTTATAGTCCTAAATCTGAACTTTATATCTTCCCAGGTAAATTAATTGTAGTTTAGTTTTAAGATAAATAAACTACTTTTTCGAATAAGTATCTTGACTATAGTTCAACATTAAATATTAAAATATAGATTTATAAAATATAAAATATATATTTATAAGTAGATTGTTGTTTTTTCATAGGCCAATGATAAGCAAGGTTAATTGCGTCCACTTGAAGTTTCTGCGCTAGATGTCTCCGTTCCAAACCGACAATATGGATTGAGCAGTTTTAGAGATGATGGTTCCTAAGAGCAGTTAGGTGCTGGATATGACAGGCGGTCTGTTTCAGGCGCTCTCACTGGTTTCTGTGTTATCGTCTTGAGCTGTGGAGCAGCGTGGAGATGGATGGAGCCATGTGGGTGAAGCTGTTTCACTTTCCCACTGCTGGTGCCTGCCTGTCACACCAACTCTCCCTAGACCAATTAATTATGATGGCCTACTTATGATGTTTAATTGTGATGATTTATAGAGTAAATAAATATGTTTGCGAGGACAGCAGCTGTTCTGTTGGGACGTAAAGGTGCTGCTTTATTTCGGCTGTTGTTTTTGGCTTGATCGTTTATTCCAAAAAATAGGACACAAACATGAAATATGAAAAATTAGACATGGTCATTAGTATAGGTGCTGCTATGAAGAAAAAATGAAAAATTATTTAAAATGCATATTTCTAAGTAGCAAGAAGTAACATACAGATATGCAAAGAAATGGTGGTGTAAAATGAAAGGGGTCTTCTGTATAGCTCAGTGTTAGAGCATTGCGTTACCTTAAAGGTCATGGGTTTAAACCCAGGTAACATACATAGTAGGGAGGTACTTATTTTTCAACGTTTAAAAGTTCATGCTCTCACCAATATATCTGAATAAAAAAATAAAAAAATTGTACAACAATTTTTCAATATTAATTAAAATTTTGAGGTTTATCAAGACCTTTGAAGTTTAACACATTTGCGTATTATGTGATACTTTGTGCTAGCATGTATAATTGTCTAATAATATATTATGGCAGTAATGGACTTATTTGCCCATGCTACATGCAATTAAAACTCCTGTTTTAGTTGTGATATGTCTTTCAAAGCAAGAAAGCTTCAATGTGAATGAAGCACAATAGACACTGTACACTGAGACAATGGCTGAAGCAACACGCAAGTCCGCTATACACTGAAAAAAATGATTCATTCAATTTACTTAATTTTTTTAAGGTAAGTGGTTGCAATCAATTTATTTAAGCTACATTTAAACAAAAAAGATTAGTATAGTAAAATAAAAAATTTTTTTTGTTTAAATATAGCTTAAATAAATTGATTGCAACCACTTACCTTAAAAAAATTAAGTAAATTGAATGAATCATTTTTTTCAGTGTATATGGTTACTTAGATATAACACTAAAATAACTAAGTCCACAGAACAATGCTACAATTTTCAACAAAAAAAAAATCTAATAGACTTTAACGAAACAATTAAAATAAATCTAACTTAAACAGTAACATTTACTTAATTATTTAACATATGTTTTTCATGCATTATTAAGTAGATTTTATTTTATTTTAGTAGGTAAGTTGTACTTAAAAAAGCAATACATTTTACTTAAAAATGTTTGTGCAAATTGTTACAAGGATTTTTTTAAGTACATTTTAGGGATGCCCCGATACCGATACTGGTATCGGGTATCGGCCTCGATACCACATTTTCTAAAGTACTCGTACTCGTTAAAAGTCCCCCGATACCTGGAATCCATACCAGTCTTAGAAATGTCTATGTTTGAGCGGCGTGTAAGGGGTTAATGCCTCTTGTGTTGTCCAAAAAGGCATAGTTTACAACAAACTGGAAAACTAGTCCTTTGTTTTTTTTGTTAAATTATATGACTAAAGCTGTTACCTGTAAATTTACTCGTACTCGTACTCGTATTCCAAAAAAGTGGTATCGGTGCATCCCTAGTAAATTTTACAAGTTGTTTTTTTCAGTGTAGCTGATCTATAAATCTTAAGTCATTTTGTTTAAACAAGAAATGAAAAGAGCACCAGATTACAGCGGCTAAATGTCTAAAGGGCTCGTTATAGTGGTCCGTGGGTCCTACGGCGTAGCCGCGACGGCGTAGGTTCCGGGTCGGTTTTCATTTATACTTTTGCGTTGTCGTCCGCGTCGACGTGCAAACACACGCACAGACCGCTGGTAGGGAGTATCCATGTACGAACCACAGTATCAGCATGACCGTTGAAGAAGAAGCAGCTTGGCAAGTTAACCCATGCACAAATGAAGAAGAATACAGCAACTTTTGTGTATGATTTGAGAAGCCCAGCAATGATGGAAGTAAATAAACAGCGACTTTTGTTGCAGTTTAAGTAGATTAATACTCCTCAACTTAGCTCATCTTTGTTCTCACCGTCGCAAACGGAAATACCTATGACGCAGTTTTTTTACCTGACAGGAGGGGTTCCGGTGGACCAATCACAGTGCTTGCGGTCCGTGTAGAACTGACGCGCTGTTAAAATTTTTGCAAGGTGCACTTCAGGCTATGCAGAGCTACGCACCGGCTACGGATAAGCTACGGCATAGAGCTTACGCACGGGTCTGGGTCATTTAAATTAATTTCAGAACTCATTTTGGTTTTTGCAATTTCTCTACATCCATGAGATAAATAAAACATTGACATATATTGTTAAATCTAATGACATCCCTAGTTTTATGTGATTAGGATGTTTTTTTGTGTGTGTCGTTCAAAATAATTATTTTGTAAAAATACTAAAATATCATAATACTGATACTGAAGAAAATTTAAACTTTTGGTTTATCCATCCTTAGTATAGGTAGATGTGAAAAATGTTGTTTATGGTTTCTTTTACAGCTTTAGCCCGATAAAAATATATAGAGTAGTTATTAGGATTCATTTATTAGCCTTTAGCAATGCTTGTGTCTCAGTTTTGAAGTTTTTCGTGTATTAAGTGTGTGTGCATTCCGAAGTTCACGCACGCACGAGCCGAGCAGAACCCCCTGGTGAGAAGGGCCGGGTGGGACAGGGGCTTGACCCTTCATCCGACCCCTCATCATTTCCGCCGGCAGGTGACGCTGGCAATTATAGCCTCGACTGCTGGCCGCATCCGAGTGCTTCTGCACGGCCAGTGATGAATTGCAAATGGCTGGCACCCAGCGCACAACTCCAAACTCAAATAAATCTTCAGCGTGTAATAATGACAGGAGTAGGGAGAAGACTGGCAGCTATAACAAGGCAGCCAGTGTCACCCACTTACACCAGGCTTTCAAAATCCATCATTACCTGCCAGGCCCCACGCTAAGGTGAGCCGGACATGCGGGCCCAAAAGAAAGATGTGTTGTTTGCAGTGGAGCATCCAGCCAGTCCCATCTGGCATGCTGCAAATGGGATTTTTTCTCCCGTTTTACCTACCCAGTCGGACTGAAGCTGTCTGTCACCTCAGGTTGGAATCGGACACCCAGTCTGGACAAGAAAGACTAGGTTGTGCGTTCCAGTTGCTAGCTAAGGTTTCTGGGAATCAACCCATTATGTTGATGTTGCAAGCGCCATGCTTTGCAAAAGCCACATTGTTTATTATAAAACAGCCTGTTTGGGTCCTTCATTCTGATTGGTTGAAACACGTTCTAAGCCATGATAAAATATCCCGGTAACACCACTGTTCAGACCACATTACATAAGTATTACTACGCCACTGTTTCTACATACTGATTTATGAAAATAAACAGTCTTTAATAATATTTTAAATTATGACGATATCCAAATAAATGTCAATAAATATTGTTGAGTCATCTCGTAAAAAAAGAGAAAACACTTTCCTGAGGAGTTCTTCAACCTCAAATTCATATTTCCACTATTATCCACTAGGTGGCGATCTTACCCAACTTAAACATAGACAGGGAAAGAGTTAAGCACACTTCCAAGCATATTTGATCATCACTTCAACAGTTGCACGATATAAATGTTAATGTTCATTTTAGATGAATGTTGATTTATAAAAATAAACATCACAGTTTTTTAATTTGTGTTGCAGCAAAACTTGATTCTGAGGAACTACTTTGTTTGGCGGAAGAGTAATATTTGTACTAATATAATTACAACTTATTTGTGTTTTATTTTATGACATCTTGCTATGCATATGAAGTAATCGTTTTATAAAAGCAATAAGCCCCGCGAAGCAGTGGGGTTACAGTGCATTTTATAACAGCTAAGGGGCGTTGTTAGGCACGACACAAAAGTTTTGCATTAAATACAACATTGCTTAGCAGATGCAGCTTTGCATTGTATAGACTTGTGCTGAATTTAAGAGGTTGACTCAGCACAATAATTCTAATAATAAAACTGAATTTGTTATTAACCTTTTGTAATGATAAACCAAGTATGTAATGATAAAATCCATTTCCTATTATGAATTGTTTTCATTACATTAATATATTGTTCTGAATTAATTTTTGCACAGTGAAAGACCAGAATTATTCTCTCATACAGTAAACATTAACTGTTTACAAATATCTTGAGTCAATTCTTCCTGTTAGTAATAAACTTGAGCCATAGACAGGCAGAACAGCTTGCTGTACTGATCCTGTCTATGGCTCATCAGTGACCTATGAGTATTAGACCCAGACCCTGAGAATCCCCTCTCGTCTTTGTATTGCATGCGGTGATAAATCTTTAGCTCCCTGAGAGGTGCTGGACTGATGCAGATGGGTGTGTGGGGTGAGAGGGTGATGAAGCAAGACCTAACCATGCCCCCCCCCCTCTCCCTCTCTCTCTCTCTCTCTCTCTCTCTCTCTCTCTCTCTCTCTCTCTCTCTCTCTCTCTCTCTCTCTCTTGACTCTGATTGCTGTATAAACAGGGGTGTCAGGAGCTGCAGATATCACAAAGTGAAATTTAGGCAATTTGTTTCCACCCAGTCAAAGGCTGTTCTGTGGCCTATTTTTGGAGGCCCCTTTGGTGGCCTTACCATACGTTTCCACATAATTTATGGTGGCACTGTAACATATGGACTTTTCATCACTGTCCGGGCCCAAACTCCCCCTTCAATGTTATATTCTCAGCATTGATGCTGCTCTCTCCCTCTCTTTCTGGCTCGCTCGCTTACACTCTCTCACACACACAACAGACGGTGAACTTGAGAATTGTTATTTTCTTATTTTTCTTTTTTGCTTATTTGAACTGCCTTTGAGTTTTATTACTACAGAAAGACACACATTTCATAATAATTGTATGTTGTTATACAGTTACACCATTTCAGTGTCATCATATGTAGGGGGAGACTAGTAGGGGGTTAGTTGTCACAGTTTTCACTCCAGTGAAAAGTAGGGTAGGCTTTGTTTTTGATAGCTACAGTAGTTGACATTTTTCCTGTTATACAGTTTCAGCACAATTTTTGACTGTAAAATATTAACACAAATGTATTTTGCTGTCTGAAACAAAGAGAAAAAATAATTTTCGGCCAAGAAATTAATTATTTAATAAATATAAAGCAATGTTTATATTTATAAAATCGTGACACCACAGTTCAGTTTGTTTAAAATGTTATCTTGTGTGGTCAGTTTTCTGTTGTTTACCAAACAGTTATAGCAAAAAATGTGATGATATTGATTTTTTTGCGAGGAGGACAGTGGCGGCTCGTGACTTATTCAAAATAAGTGTTCGGAGTGTCATGTGTGTGGTTCCCTTTTCCAGAATAATTGTTCTGCGTGTCGAGAGATCCTGTGTGCATCACGTGTTTTGTCAAAATAAGTGCCTGCTGCACACACGTCAAAACCGTTTGTGATAAAAGAGAATTAATAAATTAATAATGTTTTGATTTTGGGCTGCATAACGATTAATCAGGATTAATCTATTATAGAATAAAAGTTTTTGTTTACATTATATATGTGTGTGTGTGTGTGTGTGTGTGTGTGTGTGTGTGTGTGTGTGTGTGTGTGTGTGTGTGTGTGTGTGTGTGTGTGTGTGTGTGTGTGTGTGTGTGTGTGAACTGTGAATAATAATTATGTATATATAAATATGCACAGTCATGTATAATTTTTAAGAAATATATATATTTATAAATTAAGTATTTAAATATAATATAAATGATACATAAATATACAAATACACATGTAAACATTTCTTAAATATGCACATGCATGTGTATGTATTTATCTATACAAAGTTATTATACACAGTACACACACTCACGCACACACATATGATGTAAACAAAAACTTTTATTCTGCAATAGAATAATCGCGATTAATCGTTATGCAGCCATTTGACTTAAAACTAGTCGATTCAGATGTTATAACATTACGTCACTTGATTTTTTTTTACATTAGAAGGTGCCTAAACAGCAGGATGTGTTTCTCATGCTATTAAGTTAACACAGACTGGTAATTAAGCAGTGACCAGCGCACATTAGATCCATCACTGTAATGTTGACTGGTAATTTGCTGGCGTTTACATGGCTGATGTCTCTGAGTGCTCTGATGATGGCATGAAAGAGGAGTGATGGATGTCTAACTGATACTCGCCGTCCCAAGGACTGTATGTTCTGTGTATGTTAAATAGATACCTGCTTTATACCAGCTAACAGCTGTGACATGTTTATGTGTTTTCACCGCATTTCCTACTGAGATGCATGTTGTGTTTTTATTACATTTCATTATAAATTGATCTTGACTTATCATTACTCATCAACAGTATAAAAGTATTTGCATCACTGAAATGTAAAATTTTAATGTAAAAAATAGTGTGAATGTTGGCAATATTTTCACCTTACCTTAATAATAATATTAATGGTATAAATCACTTAAATAAATTCCCAACTATTTTAGTTTTGATGTTAATATACATTTTTACACAATTTATTGAAAATTAGTATAAAAAAGATAATACATTTTACTCTATTTTAAATGTTTTGTGACTGTAGAGAAAAATTTGGTGCATTTAAACTGTCATATTTGATATTTTGGTGTTAAGACACATGACTGGTACTTTTTGTGCTAAGCGGCAGTCGTTTCAGTTAAGGGATGAGACATGTTACTGATGTCTCTCCTTGTGACGTGTAGGGGCCGTAACCATTGTGTTTCTGACTCATCTCCTCTATATTTATGAACATCAGAATCAAAGCTACGGCTTCCCAGTAAAAGTGGAAAATCCTTGTCCTCGGATACACACTGAAATCTGATTGTGTCACATGACTCTGTTCATTTGAGGTCAACACACTGTCACCTCAGCATCTGCTGTACTCATTTTCTGCAGGTTAAGAGAGACAAACGTGTTGTTTCTTAATCTTTCGGAGACACTAATGCTAAATACATGACAGTTTTAATTCATCTTTCTTACAAAAAGATTTTAATACCCCAGCTTATACATTTTAGTGACAACTGAGAGCTAATTTGCACTTGAAGAATTTTAGTATGTTTGTAGTTTTTTGTCTGTTTTTATGTAATATTTAAAATGACCAAAATTGTACTTTCAAAAAGTTTTACTCATTCCCAACAAATCTCAGATAAAAATGCATTTAAAAGTCCTTCCAATTTTTGTTTAAATTTAGAAAAGTGGCAAAGCAATGATACAGCTTGGATCACAACACTTTATCATTGATCCTTTTTAACTTTTTATGTACGGTATATACATAAATACATATTATTTACTTTTTTGAAATAGAATAGGTTCTTCCAAGAATAGGCTTTTACAAAAAATATATTATCTTTTTTAAATTGCTTTATTTAAATTTCCCTTTACAAAAAATTACATTCTTAATCTATACAGTATTTACTATTTAAATGATAAAAAATGGCATTATATATTACATTAAAGATAATATTCTCTTTTGCTTATTTTTAATAAATAAATACCCCTAAAACTGCACAATAACTGTCAAAAAGAGTTAAAAAATAAAAGACATACCAAGTAATTATTTCCACACTAAATTTATAAGAAGCAGCTTTGGCTTTTGTTTTAGAGGAATAAATTATTTTTCTGGGATTGAGATAATTACGGTTATTTAAAGGGATAGTTCACCCAAAAATAAAGATTTTGTCATCATTTACCCACCCTTATGTTGTTTTAAACCTGTATGAGTTTCTTTATAAAACACAAAGAAATATATTTTGATAAATGATGGTAAGCACACAGTTGGCGGTACCCATTATGGGAAAAACAAATACTAAATTTACAAAAAAAATTTAAGGTACGTGGTTGCAATAAATTTAAGCTACATTTAAACAAAAAAAAAATTGTGTGTGTTTTTTCTACATCAAAAAATGAGTAAGTTAAATTAATAATTATTTTTCAGTGTACCACCAACTTTGTGTTCACCATCATTTATCAAAATATCTTCTTTATCTTTGTGTTCTACACAAACATGAGGGTGAGTATATGATGACATTCATTTTTGGGTAAACTCCCCAAATCAACTCCCCATTAAAACACTGAAAGCACATTTTTGCAATGCCTCTCAAATATGAAGAGAGAGAAAGGGAGTCAAAAGCCAGCTTCTGATAAATCTTCCCACTGTGCCGTGCTATTGATTATTTCTGCTGAAAAGCTCCCCGAGGACCCCCTCGGCGTTCATAGCACCATTCGTTCACATCAATATATCTATCCAGTATTACCGTGGCACTGTTCAAAAAGGTGTCTCTTATAAAGTCACCGCGTGACCATGTACATCTGTCCAGCCGTCTCTTAAAAGCCCAACCTCATGTAACTTCAAACAATAGCATCATAACAATCTCTACCATGAAGGCCTTTTAAGAAGTTAGACTTTTTCTCTTTGTGAGTATATGGGGAATGCATGAACACGTGGAGGTGCGTAATAGCTTGAGAAGTGCAGGGGCAACATGAGGGGTGAACAATAGACATTATATTGGCCCTGTTCCAGCCTGCTGCCTCTCATATTATCAGAGGCTTTGTTTCAGTGAAGTCTAATACAACAGTAGTCTCATAGATGAGGTTTTGCTGTGTGTGTCTGTGTGTGCACGTGTGTGTGTGTGTGTCTGTGTGAGATTGCCGGGATGCTGCTCTGTGACTTATGTTGCCCTGAGTTAGCCAGCAGAGGCCACTCACAGCATATCATACAGCTGACAGTCAGATGCTGTACTCGCATCTGACTGCCTTCACTAATACACACATGCGTACGCATACACACACACACACACACACACACACACACACACACACACACACACACACACACACACACACACATAGTCATCAGCATGCTTTAAATACAAGCACAAAGCATTCTCTTTCATATTTTAATAAAACACTTTTGCATTCTGCTTACTGTCATTTAGACCAATACTCAGTCCCATTTAAAATTTACATTCATGCATTTGTCAGACGCTTTTATCCAAAGGACTTCCAGTGCATTTAAGCTATATTATCAGTATGTGTGTTTCCTAGGAATCGACCCCATGCTACAGGAACAGTATATTTTTGTCTGTTAATAAATTTAGATTTTATAGACATGATTCTGGCAAAAAATCACAAACTGTATTTATTTATGTAAATATGCATCAAGGCTTTTGTGCAGGTTTAAACAAACAGTTTCAGTAAGCTTTGTGGGATGCTCCGATGCAGAAAATCATCAGTCAGTTGCTCGTAAAAACTGATAAATGATTTATCCATGAAAAATATTAACTGGAGTCTGGACAATTGATCGGCTGATGATGAATGTGAGGCATGTGGATTACAGGGGAGAGCCGAAAGGCTGTAAATACAGGTGTCATTTTGGAGAAGCGCACCATGTTACGCTGCCATCACAGGGCACTAAAATCACCTCAGAGTGTCATCTCATAGATTCATCACACGATCACATATGGCTTTTTATCCTTTTGTATTTATTCCATGATATTGCAGTCCTGTGAAAGAATTTGTGAGTCTTTATTTTGTAACACTTCACAATATAGATCTATTATTTAACATGAAGTAATAATGTGCAGTGCCTTTAAAGCTTTTGTTATCCCTTGTAAAGAGTAATTTCCACATTTACTAATACATACAGTATTTAAATGTAACAAATGTGTCAACACAATGAATCTGTATGAATAAACAGGTGTATGGACATTAGCTGACCTTAACAGAAAATAATACTATAAATTCTGTAAAAACATGTTGCTCATTGTTACCATAGTTAATGTAAATTAATGCATTAACTAATATTCATGAATGTAACCTTAAGTGTTACAGTTTATTCAGACTGATCATATAAAAATTTGTACGTATTTCATGAGATGGCTAATTCGTATAAAGTGAATCGTAAAAATATGTATTATAATTATAAAAAAACATAATGAAACACCACCCCTAACCCCAACATCACATGGGCAAAAGAAAACCGTACAACAAAGTACAAATGTGGTTGTACGAATTAATACAAATTAGACCTCGTAAAATACGTACACATTTTTATTAGATATACACACAAATTCATACGTATTTTATCAGTTGGCTTATTTGTAAAAAAAATTATAAAGTTAATCATAAAAATATTCACGACTATTACAAAAAACTTATAAAAATACAAAAAAGTATGATTGTGGTTGTACGAATGAATACGAAATTAGCCACCCTGTAAAATACGTGCAACTTTTTATGAGATTGTGTTGGTTTATTTTCTATTATGATCACATGGGAATTCATATGTGTTTTATAATTGACTAATTCGTATGAATTTGTATGAAGTGAATCGTACAAATATTTACAATTATTATAAAAAAGCAATAATGAAACCCCACCCCTAACTCCAACGTCAAGTGGGTGAAAACAAACTGTACAAAAAGTACGAATGTGGTTGTACGAATTAGCCACCCCATAAAACCCGTACGACTTTTTATGAGATTTTGTTGGTTTATTTTGTATTATGATCACAAAGGAATTCATATGTATTTTATAAGTTGACTAATTCGTATGAATTTGTATGAAGTGAATCGTACAAATATTTACGATTATTATTAAAAACAATAATAAAACCCCACCCCTATCTCCAACATCACGTGGGTGAAAGCAAACCATACAAAACATACGAATGTGGTTGTACGAATTAATACGAAATAGCCACCCCGTAAAATCCGTATGACTTTTAGTGCGAGATTGTGTTGGTTTATTTTGTATTATGATCACACGGGAATTCATACGTATTTTTAAGTTGAATAATTCGTATGAATTTATATAAAGTGAATCGTACAAATATTTACGATTAATATAAAATAACAATAATAAAACCCCACCCCTATCTTCAACGTCAAGTGGGTGAAAGCAAACCATACAAAACATACGAATGTGGTTGTACGAATTAATACGAATTAGCCACCCCGTAAAATACGTATGACTTTTTGTGTGAGATTGTGTTGGTTTATTTTGTATTTTGATCACACAGGAAGTCTTACGTATTTTATAAGTTAATTTATTTGCATGAATTTGTATTAAGTGAATTGTACAAATATTTATGATTATTATAAACAACAATAATAAAACCCCACCTCTAACTCCAATGTCAAGTGGGCGAAAACAAACTGTACACAGAAGTACGAATGTGATTGTACGAATGAATACGAATTAGCCAGCCCATAAAATCCGTATTTTATAAGTTGACTAATTTGTATGAAGTGAATCGTACAAATATGATTATTATAAAAAAACAACAACAATGAAACCCCACCCCTACCCCAAACATTACATGGACGAAGGCAAACCGTAAAAAAAGTATGAATATGGTTGTACAAATTAATATGAATTAGCCACCTCGTAAAATACGTACGAATTGCCATGATACTGTCTTGTTTTTTTCATATCATACACTTTTAAAAATGGAAATAGGTTTTACAGAATTACTGTATGTTGAAAAACCTTCATTGTTGTAGGTTTACAATTGCATGCATCTTTATTTGATAAATAAGTTTAGTTTTTTTCTTTATAAGTGATCAGAAAGACAATATTTATTCAGTTGGGGAGTGGATGGGAACTTAATCAAGAAACTTTATCAAGCTTAATCCTATTCTTTAAAAACTGCCTAGAGTTTTGATGAGAAACGCACCTCCCGTTTCCCCGCTCAACCCAACGGCTCATCCTGTCATACAGAAGCGTGCGCTACGCCGTGATCCGCCTGAGAAATTAAAAAAGGGAAGTGTTTCTGTCAGCCTAAGCCCGGGATTCACGACCCAATCCACCACGGAGGACTAATGAAATCATTCTAATCCTACCAGCTCCCCTTGCCCTCCTAATGCTCATTCATTCACTCTTCTATCCTTACCATGGAAAAGGGAAGCCGAATCAATATAGTCCACAGCTTTGAAACCATCGGGATATAAAGAGTGCGAGGAAATAAAGCCTTAGAAATGAAGACATATGTGCTGCTTTCATGCATTGCGAGTCTCATTCCGCATGCTTTCTTCGATTTGTGGCAGGTAATGTAAATATCAAACTGATGAAGGCGTAGAAGAGAATAAACCTAATCATTCTCTTTATATGTCTCTCTCCCTTGCTCTCTCTCTCTCTCTGTACAGAAGATTCCAGCCTTCGGAATGAATCTTTTCCTGTAATCGGTCCCTGAGGCTGTGTCGTAATTCTGTATACAGTAACACGGTAATGACATTCCAATAATCATACGCATCATAAACTCAGGCTCTCAGGTTCGCAGACTGGGGACGATCAGACGGTCGGTGTCATGCGTGTGACCTGTAATGTGGCAATGATGTGATTGGGCGTAATTCACCAGTATTACATTTTTTTCACAGATACCGATATAGCTGATTATTATATCTGCCGATACTGATAGTTTGGTGGTTTATTTGCTTGCATTAACTGAATTATGAAGATTATTATATCAATTATTGTCCGATATATCCGTGCATCTCTATAAATCAATAAATGTTCATTCTTATTTACTGTAGTACCATTAGGATTACTTAGGAAACTATGTTTGAAGTGTACAGAAAAAAAACACGTGTTAAACAAACGTTAAAGGATTATTCAATTTTCTTAAAAAAAATCCAGATAATTTACTCACCACCATGTCATCCAAAATGTTGATGTCTTTCTTTGTTCAGTCGAGAAGAAATGATGTTTTTTGAGGAAAACATTCCAGGATTTTTCTCATTTTAATGGACTTTGATGGACCCCAACACGTAACAGTTTTAATGCAGTTTAAAATTGCAGTTTCAAAGGACTCTAAATGATTTCAAACGAGGCATAAGGGTCTTATCTAGCAAAAAGATTGTCATTTTTGGCAAGAAAAATTTAAAATATGCACTTTTAACCGACAACTTCTCTTCTTCCTCCGGCTGTGTGACAAGCCAGTGCAACCTCACGTAATTGCGTAATGACGTCGAAAGGTCACGTGTTTCATATATGAAACGCACATTTGCGGACCATTTTAAACAAAAATTTATTTGTATCATTCGACATACAACAACGTCGGAACGGTCCTCTTTCTCCACACTTGTAAACACTGGGGCGTAGTTTCGATACATCATCCGTGACCTCTTGACGTCATTACGTGAGGTCGCACTGGCGCATCAATGGCCGGACGGAAGAAGAGAAGTTGTGGGTTAAAAGTGCATTTTTTTTTATTTTCTTGCCAAAAATGACAATCGTTTCGCTAGATAAGACCCTTATGCCTCGTTTGGGATTGTTTAGAGTCCTTTTAGGCGGCCTTGAAAATTTAATTTTAAACTGCATTAAAACTGTTTAGTATTGGGGTCCATTAAAATATGAAAAATCCTGGAATGTTTTCCTCAAAAAACATAATTTCTTCTCGACTGAACAAAGAAAGACATCAACATTTTGGATGACATGGTGGTGAGTAAATTATCTGGGTTTTTTTTTTAAGAAAATTGACTAATCCTTTAAAGCTGAAGTTTTCGAATTTTAGAATTGTAAAAATAATAGTTTTCACTACATTGTTCCGTCAAAATCAAATTGTCCTGTACCAAACTTTTGCTATTGGATGAATCACTGATGTGATGCCTTACTGGTTGGGACACCTAATCCCAAGGTGACACAGAGCCACGTTTCAGCTTTTTGGCGGCTGGTTCTTTCTTAAAGAAATATAAAGAAATGTCTTACATCAGTCTTAAAGTTATTGACACCCAAAAAAGTATATTTTATTTACCATTGTAGATCCTCACATTATTTATCCTTCATTTCTCATATATGGCTAATGTTACAATTGCACCTTGCACTTTCTCCCGCTTCTCAAAACACCACTTTCTTAAAGCCACAGGTAGTAAACAACCAATTTTATTCTCAAGAATAGCCTCGGCTTCCATCAACCTCATGTTTATTTTCTAGCGGTGTGAGGGAGAGAGCCCGGCGCAGAACGGTATTGTGATATTTGCGCTACGATAAGTCCATAAATAAGATTAATACGGCGTAGAGGAGGTTGTCGGCAGGCCGGGCTAAAGGAAATAAGTTGGCTGTGAACAGAGAATACTGTAAACTGAATGAATCAGTGGGGTCTAGGGCCAGATAATGTGATCACGAGTCCATGTAACTCAGCATGACAATGGGCGCAGGCTCCTCTGCCTCCATGCCTCACTGTTGAGAATGGATTACAGAGCTCCAGTGGCACGCTGTAGACCCATTTTCAACCTGCCACTGAGATAGCAGCCAGATTAAAGTGCACACACACAGGTAGCCGGCCCAAAAAAAACGCAACACTTACACGACCCATGTGCACCGCCTACAGACATTTTTGACATACAGTACACAAGCATGAACAGAAGCTGTATATCTGCTTATTAAAGGCCTCCTAATGCCTGACAAGTGCTGTTGTTATTGTATTTCCTGTTGAAACAGGAAGTTGGCTGTTTAGCTTTCAATAACTAGTGGAATTTGCTTGAAGGAATAGTATGGTGACCATACGTGCCGCTCTTCCCGCAGGCATCCTAGCCAGGATTTTGGGAACCTTGATGGCGTGTGCGGTCAAAAAAATACTTTTTTTTTTACTTTAGGAAGACACACCCAAAATCCTGGCCGGGACGCATCCGGGTGATTCTCGAGAAATTAGACTTATGAGGTTTTATGAAACATTTTGATAATAAAAGTGAATGCTATCAAAATAAGAAGCATACAGTTACAAACATCTCTTCATGTACTATTTTGCACATGATTTCAAATGGCATCATACAAACAATTTTTTTTTTCACATTTAAGGGAAAATTTTCATTACCGCATCGTGTTCATGACTGGATTTGGGTTCTTTGACATGGAAATATTTATAATTAAAAAATCAAAAAAAATAAAAGCTTCAGTGCATGTTATACTATAAACATTTACAGTAAAGAAAAATGTGGTATTTGGTGATCATTGGTAAATGTAGAGACAATAATAAGGAATATAAATGTCTCCAAGACCAACTTTCTCATCCTCCGCAACAATTTTCAATAATTGTTTAAGCCCTCAAGGAACTTACATTTTCAAAAAAAATAGTTGGAAGGGACATAATTGACTGTGACACTCAAGATGGCTACCTAGTACTTAGACATCTTTTTAGTTCTCATTACCGAAACATGAGTTTTGTAAATGCATATATTTAATGTAATATCATGTTGCGGTAATGATCATTTTTGATAATGATAATATAAAAAATGTAAATAATTCTATAGAAATATTTTTTTAAATCCTCTAAAAATAATGGTTATAGTAAGTTCAAACTTTAATCTTATATGTGCAAAAAAAAAAAAATGGCTTCAATGGCTTTTTAAAAATTCTGATGCTGGACACCTTCTAAATCTGGATTTCGTGAGAATCACCCATCCGAGAAGAATGGCATGTATGGTCAGGAATAGTTCACCTAAAAAATAAAAATTTGCCCATATTTTAAAAGTACCAAAAAGCACATCCATCCATCAATAGCTAATCCATACTGTTATTAAATGTTACACAATATATTTGAGTTTATGGTGTTATTAGAGCTCACAGATTTGAAACTGAAGCACACTTTGTATTTTTACACACACACATACAAAGTTTTAAAATGCAAATCAATCCCTAAAATGCTAATATGCTTGTACTTCGATAATCTGCAAGCCACATACACACAGCAATGTGTGAAACACGTGCACAATCCCTGCATCTGACAAGTTTTCATTGGCCTGTTGTATGGATTGGTATATTCACAGAAGTAATCCTTATTACCCACAGCCCTCAGGGACCCATTTACATCGATTTCTCTTCCTCCCTCATTTTTTTTTCACTTTTATTCCATGAATCATTTGCCTTTCTCACACGTGGATTACCAACATTTTTATTCCTTCTCTTTCCCATCCATATAGAGAAAGAGAGAGCAAACCTCATATGTTTTTATCGCCATATTGTCGCGCCTCCCAGAGCCCGGCGGTGATTTCTGTAAGTTGCGGGTTTGACTATTATTTAAATCACTCAAAGCAGAATGACACATAACAATAACAACAACGAATTACTATACAGTCGGTCTCTGGTGCAATTAGGTTAAAGTATGATTAAATACGAATGCCGTCTGCCTGCCGGTATGTAATTTGAGCCTGGCGGGAGGTTGCGGGAGGCCAAGATGATAAGAGTTTGTGTGCACGTGTGTGTTTGCGTCGACTGCCAGTGGACCACTTCATTACTGGTGTGTGTACACTCGGTGCACGGTGGGAGGGAGATAGCCTCCCTGAGGAAGAGCGCACTGCATCTTCCCCCTGCTGACAGCCCCGCATACATCACCACCCTCCTTCCAGTCAGATGCACTTCTACCTCCGCACTCTCCCTTTATTATCCATTTATTCCCTGTGCTCTTTATGTCTCTTTTCCTCTCTTTTGCTCGCCCACCCCCTTTTTGTCCCCACTTTGGACTCCCTGTTTCGTGCACTTGAGGAGGTAGGAAATCATCGTGTGTTATTATTACCGCGGCGAATCATTAACGTTCATTATTGGTCTTAGTGTTTTGGTTAAACTGCTACACCAGTGTCTGCTTGAACTTTTTTACGTCTTTTACAAGATACTGTAAAGATTAAAAGTTATATCATTTGATATTTTATATTTATAATATCACAATTAGGACATAGGGTGAAATTTTAAGTAATTTTATTATTTTGCACTTCCAAAAAGAAAATCTTGCAAGTTAATGTACCCATTTTAAGAAATGCTTTTTTAAATCACAGCATAGTATTTTTTTAATTTATTTAAGTTTAGTTATCTTTTGTTCAGCTATCTCTCCTGTCTTTTCATATGGTTAGCTAATTTCAAGTGGATGCTGCCCAGATGACTCAAATTTAAGCTTTTCATTTCACCCTTTTCCCCACTTTTTTGCTTAATGTGTTGCACCATCAAGGCAATCAATACCATAATGGCAAATATTGATATCAGATATTTCCCAGACTATGAAGCAGTATCCCGTCGAATGCATAGATTACCACGCTTTGTTTTTTTCCTGTTGCTTTGCGCTAAGCAGTCACAGCAGGCATGTTATCACGCCAGAGAAGAACTTAATGATATGAAAGAGAATTGATTTTCCAGAAAGAGATTCAACTTTGATAAGGTATTAGTACAAGAGAGAAAATGCCGTGAATCTTCATTACGGCACTTTGATATGCACCAGCACCATCATTAATACAGAAAAAAGAATGAAAAATGAATCATGAAATAGATTCCCACATTCGAGAGGGAGATAAAAATTAGATGTCAAGATAGGGAAGTCAGCAGTCGGACGGGTTGTAAGTTCTAATGATACGATTTCCTTAAAGATAAAGATAAAATTAGGTGGAAATTGTGGGAAAAGTACATCATACTATATTATCTTTAAGGTGCTTTGGCTCAGTTTTTAACCTACTGTTAATGCAGAGCAAACAATAAGACACCAAAGGAATGATGAAGTTGAGATGGAATTTGCTGACTTGACTATTCATAATTCAGGAGTATTACTACAGATCAGATCTAGGAGTTAGTGGATCAGTAAGACTTTACTTTAGAATTGCTGATCCTTTCTTTCTTTCTTTCTCTTTAATTTTTTATTTGGGTGTGGTTAAAAGTTTGGCTTGATGACGCACCGAAGCCACCGAGCATGGCCCTGCCCCTTTTTTTGCATGTTTGTCACACTTAAATGTTTCAGATCATGAAACAAATTAAAATATTAATCAAAAATAGCACAAGTAAACAAAACATGCAATTTGTAAATTAAGGTTTTTATTATGAAAAAAAACTAAATCCAAACACACATGGCCCTGTGTGAAAAAGTGTTTGCCCCCTAAACCTAATCACTGGTTGGGCCACCCTTAGCAGCAACAACTGCAATCAAGCATTTGCAATAACTTGCAATGAGTCTGTTACAGCGCTGTGGAGGAATTTTGGCCCACTCTTCTTTGCAGCATTGTTGTAATTTAGCCACATTGGAGGGTTTTCGAACATGAACCACCTTTTTAAGGTCATGCCACAGCATCTCAATAGTATTGAGGTCAGAATTTTGACTAGGCCACTCCAAAGTCTTCATTTTGTTTTTTATCAGCCATTCAGAGGTGGACTTTCTGGTGTGTTTTGGATCATTGTCCTGCTTCAGTTCGCTTTAGCTTGAGGTCATGAAAAGATGGCCGGACAATGGGTCTCATTCACTAAGCATGCGTACGCACAAATTTGTGCGTGAGATGTGCTTACGGATGTTTTCACAAACAAATCATGATTCAACAGAAACGTATCAAAGAAAACCTAAATCCACTCTTACGCAATAATCACATACAAATACTAGGCTATAATTATAATGTTTATAATAATGTTGATCTATAAAATTTACATGACTATATTTTATATTATAATATTTTCTGTATTATATATTATTATACATGATCTATATTATTATAATTATTATATACATTATATTATATATTATTAAAGGACAAGTTCGGTATTTTAGACTTAAAGCCCTGTTTTCAGATTGTTTATGGTGAAATAGAATGGTTTTGACTGAAATTTCGACATTTTCGGCTGCCCTGAGAATTTTCGCGTGTTTGTGTTTCAGCTCAGACCTCTACAATGGGTTTAATGGTGCACTGGAACAATCCTTCCTAAAATCCATTAAACTTTCGTTTACAAAGACGTGAAACTCACCGAGTGGTCAGGGTGTTCACTGGTATGCTCACACAAAAATCGCTCCAAAAGACGCATTCCAACAGGTTTTATCGTAGTTTTTACCAACTCCATTGACCTGTATTAGTTGTGCTTGTGAGGTACGGTATTACTCCGCGCCGGGAACTTTGTTTCTATTCTTGCAATTGGCAAAGGCGGATTAGCGCCACCACCTGGGCTGGAGTGTCTATTATTCAAGCTCTAAGCGGAAGAATGTACGGGTGTGAGGCGTTTGGAAAAATAGGTCCACAAGTTAACAACGAATGCTAAAACAGCTGTTGGAAAGCATCTTTTGTAGCGATTTTTGTGTGAGCATACCAGTGAACACCCCTGACCACTCGGTGAGTTTCACGTCTTTGTAAACGAAAGTTTAATGGATTTTAGGAAGGATTGTTCCAGTGCACCTATAAACCCATTGTAAAGGTCTGAGCTGAAACACAAACACGCGAAAATTCTCAGGGCAGCCGAAAATGTCGAAATTTCAGTCAAAACCATTCTATTTCACCATAAACAATCTGAAAACAGGGCTTTAAGTCTAAAATACCGAACTTGTCCTTTAAAGCCAACTTATTTTTTCTAAACATATAAAGAAGATGCGCTTAATAACAAATCTTCACGCTTTCCTTCCTCGCTTTTTAAATCTCTATATTAAAGCGTCTGCTTAATGCCTAATGTAAACGTCATGTAAATGTAATGAGAAGTCCAACCGTCAATCACTTGATCTCCTGTCTGTTTTATTTTAGATACCGATGCGCATTCATATTATTGACATTATACACTTGTTGTGAATTAGGCGGAAAGTTTCATGAGAAGTTCAAGTGTTCAAGTGTGCGAATAAATACAATAAACGTACGCAATTATTAGTGAATGAGACCCATTATCCTTCAAGATTTTTTGGTAGACAGCAGAATACATGGTTTCATTTATCACAGCAAGTCTTCCATTCATCACCTAAGTGACAATGGTTTAAAAAAACAGAAAACAAAAGAGAAACCAATAAATAAAACGACACGAAAAGATGCGCCATATAAGCGAACGGGAAGCACTGGCATATCATATGCACGTAAAGTTGGAATTTGGCATATGTATTGCACAATATTCACACTGCGTGCTATTTATACGCATTTTTGATGAGAATAGGTTGGTCGCGACTGGCATTCCAACGAGTTTGTAATAATGCAAAATAAAAAACACAACATACATAGACAGCACATCCAGTTTTTACTTGGACTCATTTTATTGATTTCTTATAAATCTTTATGTCAAATTAGGTTTGTGTTTACTGCATATTATACTGCACAACATATAATTTGCTACATGATGTGTTACTGGTGTATGTGCATGTGTGTGTGTCCATCAGAAGTGCCACGCTCATTAAAAACTGCCAGCAGGTAAAAGCTCTTTCCTCTTGTACTCATCTGCTTCTCATCCCTCTCTCCCTTCATCTTTCAGTCACCCTTGCTGATCCTGTCCTGACTCAACAGTGTTTGAAATGCATTATGTGACTGTCAATCATAAAGTATACTGTCTTCAGTGAAAACAGCATACGGGTACAATGTTGATGATGCTCTGATGTTGTGCACTTTGTATAAGGAAAATATATTTTGGCTTTGGGGGGCCATTAGAGGCATCTCAAATCAGGTAAAGTGACCAATTAAAAGCATTTATTTATTTTATTCATTCATGCATCCTAACAGAGCAATTTATAAACAGCTGCTTAATTAAAATGGATTGCTTACAGGACACAGAATAATTTTTTTACAAAACAGCCTTTGGATAGATTTGCCCTGACACAGTGAACCAAACTACACAACCTCAAGTCTCAAATCTGTGTAAGGTGCCAACTTCCTCAGACCCAATGACTTATGCTCAAACAGAGGTAGGACAGGTGCTGGCCATTGAGGGATTGTTTCATTTACAACACTGAGGCCTTTCCCGATGTTCATCAGTGGATACAAATCACTGCTTTTTATCACTCTGGCCCAACAAAGCAAATTAGTCAGCTGTTATTTATCTTCAAGAACAACTTGATGAAACCCCACCCTTGACAATCACAGGTCTATCATTCAGTTAATGAAGGTTTATTTTATTTGTTGCTCTTTGACACAAAGTTCGAGTTCATTTGGAGATCTGGGGTGTGTTTGTGGTGATTGATTCTACCGATTATCCATCTTGCCTTAAATGTTTAATAAGAAAAAGGTGTTTTTAAATCTAAAACCACAAAATTTCAAACATATATTGATATCTTGGGTCCTCAAATCGCAGAATGGCTACATTACTGACACCCCAGCTACACACTAAAAAATACTAGATTATTTTCAACACAGCGTTAGGTCAAAAAGGGACAAACCCAACCTGTTTGGTTGTAATTTAACCCATGTTTGATTGTTTTAAACCAAAATGCTGTTTTAAACTATTGTTGGGTCAAAAATAATTACACATTTTTGTGTGTTAATTTAACCCCTAACTGCTGGGTTTGTCCCTTTTTGACCCAGCACTGGGTTTAAAATAATACTTTTTTGGGGGTGTATTTAATTCTATTGATAATAAATACAAATATATACATTTATTTTAAAGGGGACGTTTTATGAGACTTTTTTAAGAGGTAAAGTAAATCTTTGGTTTCCCCACAGGGCCGGCGCCACGAGGGGGCGTGAGGGGGCGTCGCCCCCTCACTGGCATTATCCCGCCCCCTCAGATCACCATTAATGTTGAATGGGATTTTAATGATAAAATGTGCTATTTAAAAATCACGTTTGCCTTGTGTATTGTCTTCCTAAAGTGAATTTTAAAGTCTAATTATTTAACAAAACAAAAAAACAAGTGTGCATGTATTCTACCGTGACACACGCCCACTCATGTGTAGCCTATAGGCTTGTTCGAATTCATCAGGCGAAGACGTCAAAATGCCGCGAGAGCGAGACGAAACGACACTTAGTATGATTTCTCGAATCGTTCTCGCGGTACTTTGACGTCATGTGGTTGTTGGTTCTTGCAGCTGCGCCTGAAGTTGAACAAGTTTGTGTTGACGGCTTGAGGCACGCCGACAATGAGCCCGCGTTCTGAGTCTCAGAGGGAAATCAAGATGTCGAAGCGGGAAATTGTATAAAAATTTACATACAGGAGTGTGAGAGTGACCTGGGCCTGCCCTGTAGCAATGGATATACGGAAAATAGCATTGGAAGTTCTACAAACCGGACTCCGGATTGTCACACATCAATTAATGCCGTGGCGTGGATGAATTATCGGAGCATTTCAGGTGCAAAGATCCAAATGTTCGGCTGTCATTAAGTCAATTCGGGCACCATGAACTTCAGTCAGACTGTACATAGTTTTGAAAAGTTCAGATGTTCATGTTCTTCAGCATCCTTGCAAGTCAACGTACAACCAACAGCCTATTATTGTTCTGCATTTAACGTTAAAGGTAAGCCTGTACGATCTCTCTCTCTCACACACACCTGTTTATCAGGAGTAAATAGATAAAAAACAGACATTGTTAAATTTATAATTAACGAATTTGAATTAGCCTATCCTACAGCATAGCTGTATATGTAAACGAGTTATTGTCATTTTGCTATTGTGGTTCTCGAGCTGCTTAATCGCTAGCTTATGGTGCATTACTTGTGGCAGTTAAAATAACTATGTTATATGATCAAATTGAACCAAAATGTTGATAAATGTTGCGTTTGGACAGTTTTTGGGCTGAAAACCATCAACTCTATTTGCCAACACTGCCCCCCACCATTACGTAAAATTTATTTCTACCTGTGGGTTTGAACTTCTAATGAGTAGTGTTGTGCTAATATGTAACGTTAGGTATGCGTTTTTTTTGTTGTTGTTGTATTGTTCAGAGCTCTGTATGTTGCTCACTATAGCTGTAGTTTTTGTGGTTGTATTACAGAGATGTTTGTTTATAACACTTTAAAACTTAATGTACCAAACCTATGTATTTTCTAGCTGGGGGAATTATATGCATTCATGTGATCGCCCCCTCTGGTATTTTAGACGCCCCCTCATCAGCGCTCGGCTGGCGCCGGCACTGTTTCCCCAGAGTACGTATGTGAAGTTTTAGCTCAAAATACCATATAGATCATTTATTATAACATGTTAACTCTTTCACCGCCAGCGTTTTTTTAAAAAGTTGCCAGCCAGCGCCAGCGGTTTTCATGATTTTCACCAAAGTTTAATGTCTTCCAGAAAATGTTCTTCTTTAAATATATAAACAGACAATATACCAAATGAAAGAACAGACCCTCTGCTTTCCAAAAAAAAAAAAAAAAGAAAGGTTTTATCCTACCTTCAGTGGTTCTTTTGTAATCAGCTTTTGAATATGGGTAGGTTTCTGCAAAAACATCACATTTTGAGCAAAAAGCAGAGATAATTCCATTTTTGTGACGGACTTTTCATAGAGATCCCATTCGGAGCGATCTTTAAAACAGACACGGACATGCAGCCGCTTGCCATAGGGCAATACTTCCGGGTTTAAAAAAGTTGCGGAAGGGTGCCACCTGGTGGATAATAGCGGTATTGCGGAAAGACAGAAAATCTCGTCATTGGCGGGGAAAGTGTTTTCTCTTAATTGACGAGATATCGTTGGTGTGAGTAAAAAAGTGCCGTTTTTGGGTTTGTCCTTTTAAATGCAAATGAGCTGATAAAATGCAAACACTGATGCCAATAATGGTGGTTTGTTGAAATTGAAACTTATTTTTCTCTTTCTCTGCACTAAATGGGAGTGCTGTGGTTGGAAAGTGCAGATTAAGGGGCCGTATTATTGTAATAAGATCCCCTTCTGACATCACAAGGGGTGCAAAATTTCAATGACCTATTTTTTCACATACTTGCAGAGAATGGTTTACCGAAACTAAGTTACTGAGTTGATCTTTTTCAGGTTTTCTAGGTTAATAGAAGCACTGGGGACCCAATTAGAGCACTTAAACATGGAAAAAGTGAGATTTTTATGATATGTCTCTTTTAAATTATACTTTTTGGTGTAATAAAATATATTAAATTAACCCTATTTCTACATAGTAATATTAACATTTATTGAGAACTAGATTTTCCTTAGTAAAATGATAATCAATACACAATTAATTCATGTACAAAATGAAATGTGTGGTAATTGTAAGTCGTATTATATATTTTCTTGTATTATTATAACTGGTTTATAATTAAATACATTTTAATCAAAAACTTCAAAAATCTGAGTTAATTTAACGTAAGCATATAAAACCCTTTCAACTAAAACATTCAAGTGAAATGAACTTAAATTTATTTGCACATGTTGTAAGGAATACCACAATTGCACCTGAAAAAATTTTTTTTTTAAGCTTTTTTACAGAATAAGAACTATTATAGAGGTTTAAGATGTTATATTTTTGATGTTGTTTTGTTGTAAATGATAATTTTGTGAAGTCACCATTCAGGCAGTATTTACATAAACCCTGTTCAGAACATTTTATTGTATGTCTCTCCACAGTGCTGACAATGCATGTCAAAAACGAAGTTTTGTGTGCGTTTCTGTGAAGAATCAAGTTTGTCATGAATTTTGTGTTATAATGCCATTTATAACACTAAGAGTAACTAGCCATAGAACTATGTAACAAGAAGAAAATAATAAACAGTAAATACAATCTACACAACAGTAAATAAGATTTATTTTATATTTTTAGGATTATAAAAAGTAATAGACTTTACCTAAACGATTAAAATAAGTCTTACTTTTAAAATAAATAAAATTAAGTGACATTTACTTAATTATTTAACATATGTTTTACATGCATTATTAAGTATATTATATTGTGTTATAAAACAGGCAGTTCTGGTTCTTCATTCTGATTGGTTGAAACGCGTTCTAAGCCGTGATAAAATACACTGGTAACCTCACGGTTCAGACCACATTACATAAGTATCACTGCGCCACTGTTACTGCGTATTGATTTATGAAAATAAACACCACAGTCTTAAATCATATTTTTAATTTGTCTACAATTGCACAATTAATGGCGATATCCAGATGAATGTCAATAAATATTGTTGAGTCATCTCGTCGATAAAGAGAAAACGTTGTCTGAGGAGTTTATAACTCAAGTTCATACGTCCGCTATTATCCACTGGGTGGCGATCTTACCCAACTTAAACACTGACGCATTCACTGAAAACACAGTGTAGTACTGTTCATGGCTCCGTCTGAATCTGATCTTACTAAAGTTCTTCACAAAAATGGAATTATCTCCGCTTTTAATAAAAAAATTTGAAAGGTGATAAGAGATCAAATGAAGGTAGGATGAAATGTTTTTTTGTTTGTTTTTGTTTCAAAGCGGATGGTCTGTTCTTTCATTTGATATTTTATGTTTATATAAAGAAGATAATTTTCTGGAAGGCATTAAACTAAAACTGGGTGGCAACTTAAAAAAAAAAAAAACGCTGACGGGGAAAGAGTTCAGCATGTTTGCAAGCATATTTGATCATCACTTCAACAGTTGCACGATATAAATGTTAATGTATGAATTAGATGAATGGTGATTTATAAAATAAACACCACAGTCTTAAATCATATTTTCATTGTGTCTTTGCTGTGTCTGTGTTGGTTGGGAACTGCGCTCTGTTTCAGTCACACTTGATTCTGAGGAACTACTTTGTTTGGCGGAAGAGTAATATTTGTACTAATATAATTACAACTTTTTTGGGTTTTATTTTATAAAATCCCGCTAACGTTATGCATATGAAGTAACCGTTTTATAAACGCAATAAACCCCTCGAAGCGTTGGGTTACCAGTGCATTTTATAACAGCTAAGGGGGTTTAGGCACTCCGCTTCGCGTCGTGCCTAACAACGCCCCTTAGCTGTTATAAAATGCACTGGTAACCCACTGCTTCTCGGGGTTTATTGCTTTATTTTAGTAGGTAAATAAATTTTACTTAAAATAGGTTCATGCAAATTGTTACAAGGATTACGAAGTAAATTTTGTCATTTTAATTCTGATTATACAATTGTTATTGGTACATCTATTGACGATGTAAGTTTGTTGTTTCTTAATAAATTCAAAGTGAAGGTATATTACTCAGACTGCCTTGTATTGTGTTAATAGTTCTGTCAAAGGAATGGGTATAGGCTACATCATGTTCAAAAAAGAAACTAGTTACAGATTTATTGGTAATCTGTTCATTTTTCTCTTCCATATCTGAAATCTGTATTGGTCCCAAAAGATCCATATCTGTCGAGCACTTACATCAAAAATGTATTTTGTAGTGTCTGAAATTGTCGTAATTCTCGCGTTGATGACTGACAGCTGTTGTGAGCTAATGGGTCATTCGTTATGACATTTGTTGTGTAACACACAACAAGATCTCAAGGAACACAACTGAGGATTCAATGCTTTCAGTGTGGTGCCAGTTGCACTCTAATGAAGATTAATGCACTCAACCTCAGACAACAGGCGAAATAAAGAAACTTTGCTCTCTCAGTCTGAGCATGTCTGCGGGGCTGCCCTTCTCCCTCGAGCCGCGCCAATGAAACAAGAAAAGTGTCAAACTACAGCACATCAGAGCGATGACACAGACTGCTCACTGTCACATGACAGCTTTTTCTCACACTCTATTATTACAACTAGCAACACATACACAACATTTTTTGTTTCGATAACATTTGTGCAATGCATTTAGACTAGAGATAATCCGTGATTACCGAGTACTGATTTGTTGTCTTCGTGCCGAAACCAATGTTCGATACCGATTCTTTATTAGATAAAGTAATACCACAGATGTTGTCTTTGTTACTTGCGGTAATTATTATTGTTTTAATAGAGAATCAAATAAATAAGCAAGCATAACAAATATTTATTCTGCAAAGAGAAATTTAATATGCCTTTAAAAAGGCTTATGTCTGTTAAAAGTACTGAAAATACTTCACAGTCTAAACTGTATGAATTAAATATACACGCATTCGTATAAAGTACAACAGTTCTTCAGTCAAGAGCAGAGAGTGATTTTATTGACAGATGAATTAGGTTACTGTAGCTTTAAGACGTGAGAGCGATCTCTATGTACACGTGCACTTATGACAGGCTGCTGTGTGTGCGCGCTTCGGGTATACGCGGACAAGAGCAGCTGTGAGGAAAATGAAAGTTTGAACTGTCAAAACTTTAAAACGCATGCAAATAATACATTTTCAGCATGAAGATGCAATGTCCGGGGAAAGGGGAAACTTTTTCATTACCGCAATGTGTCCATGTCTGGATTTGGGTTCTTTGATGTGGAAATATTTATATTTAAAAAATCTAAAAAATTTAAAGCTTCAGTGCATGTTATACTATAAAGAAAAAACGTGGTATTTGGTGATCATTGGTAAATGTAGAGACAATTATAAGGAATATAAATGTGTCCAAGAAAAATGTTCTCATCCTCCACAACAATTTTCAATCATTGTTTAAGCCCTCAAGGAACTAACATTTTCAAAATAGTTGGAAGGGACATAATTGACTGTGACACTCAAGATGGCTACCAGGTAAGCAGTTCTTATTTTTTCTCTCCAGATAAAAGTTGAAATTTTGTTTGTCATAGTACCTAGACAACTTTTTAGTTCTCATTACTGAACCGTGAGTTTGTAAATGCATATATTTTTTTTTGATAATGATAATCTAAAGAATGTAAATAATTCTATAGGAAATATTTTTTAAATTCTCTAAAAATAATGGTATAGTAAGTTCAGACCTTAATCTTATATGTGCAAAAAAAAAAAATGGCTTCAAGGGCTTTTTAAAAAAATCTGATGCTGGACAGCTTCTAAGTCTCGTGATTTCGTGATAATCACCCATATGTTTGAATATGATACAAATGTTTATACATTTTTAACAAATTCCCAAAAATTCCTGTTAACTTCCCACCTTTAAATATTTCTAAAATTCCCCAGATTAAGCTCACATGGAAAGTTTCTGGAAATTTACCCGGAATCCCCCCCCCCCCTTTGCAATCTTGCTTCAGTAAAGTTCAGCTATGCTCTCAACTGGGGCCAAGACTTAAATCTTGCTGATGTCTTTAGCAATTTCCATGTGTGCTGATCTAGCCACGGGTTATCTTCTTGGCCTTTTTCGTTTCTTCTAAACACTCTGTTTTGTCTTCTTTTGCAAGTTTGTTTATATGGCCCTGGTGAATTAGGCATCATCTGACTTGACAATACTGAAAAATGCAGTGAAAAATACACCTCAAAAGGACATTTGTAATATCGCATGTGACGGCGCCTTTTGCGGCCACTTATTGCTAGCGCGGCCCTGCGCCCGATCCTTCTCTTTCCTTTCTCTGTGCTGTGCACTTGCAGTTTTCCCTGCGGGGTAGTGATGGCTTGTGACATTGGGTGCTGCTGGCTTTTGCGGCTCACCATTGCCGGCATGCGACGAAAGAGTGTTGAAGAGGAAGGAAAAGAGAGTTTCTGAGCCCCCCTTATGTTGTGACACTGCCAGAGCCCCCGCGTCGACGCTACAGCTGATGCTCTGTCCTCCCCCGTCCCCGTCTTCTTGACGCTGAGCAGTCTTGCCAAATGCCAGGAACCATAGTCACATCTGTCCATTTTGGGTGGCCTGGTGGCGGCAGGCCGCCTTCGGGCCAGTGCGGGCTGGGTGGGCACCGCTGCTGATCCTCTGACTGACAAGAGAGATAGAGAAACAGAGGATGAGAGACTACCTGTTTTTTACTCTTCACTCTTGATTCTTGTTGACACACATAGCTGTCACAACTACATCAGACGCCATGCTCTCGGGCTATGCGGTCTTGCCTGGACTTTTCATTTTTTTAGTAGCAGATATCTCATGAGAGGTGTCTCTGGTCTGTTCACATTCTCTTGCTTGCAGCACATGGTTAACAAACTGGAATATATTTAGAGAGAAAAGGCAACCAGGAGCCAGATGTGTTTGCATGTGAGCACACTTATTTTTAGTTTTGCGCTCTGCTTTCACTAGCTGCAATTTGTACAAAACTTTAGCTTTATTTTCGAAATGTCAACAAAAAAATTGCAAAACGACAGTGTTTCCATCAGTGATGCGCGGGTCAATGTATAAACAACCCACACCCGACTGACGTTTTCAACTAACCCGCCCGCAACTCGGAACGCAAAAAAATAAAAAAATACATAGTGTACCCGACCCGCTCCCTGGCCCACATTTTTTAAAAGTAGTAATTGTTCAGAATAGTTAACTAGCATCTTTATTTCAAACGACCCGACCGACCGCGACCCGAATATCATTAAAACATATTTTTGGATGACTCGTAACCACAGGTAACAGCGGGTGATCGCAGGCACCCGCTCATTTCGGATCAACCGGCACATCATCCATTAACTGATGGTATGTAACCAAAACGTAATTTTGTCTGGACATTGACAAAGTCTGGACGTGTCAAGCACAAACTGTCTTCACACGTGGACCTGTGGTGCTTGTTTGGTAGATTTAAATCTGACACCCTCCCTGCCCCTAAATTAATTTTCTGTTTCTGTTAAATCAAAAAATGTAATGCTTCATAGCATCAACCGTCCACACTAGCACACCTATTTAATCATAACATTCTTCTAGTCCCCTATATAGACAACTTTACCCCTTTTCAAAAAAGGTATAGGGTAAGTTGGTTCACCTTACCTTTAGGGTTGCCTAGCTCTCCTTGCTTTAAAATGAACCTTGCGGGCTGCGCCAACTGTATGCTCTGAATGCAGACGAACTGAACCCATGGCCCCGCTCGCTCCCCGACGTGAAGGGCTGCATATTCTGCTTAATGGAAGTAGAATTACATGTTTTCACCGGGGGACGCAGGAATAGAGGGAGAGGGGAGAGGTGAGAGAGAAAGAGAGGGAGAAAGGTCAAGCTGTTTAGGTTTTCACGCTGGCACTGTGTTTTATGATAAATACATTGAGGTGCGCTGTGACTCTCCATTAGGACATTAGAGTCAGAGCGCACAGAGGTGATTAAAGCCCTCACCTTCCCTGTGTTGTGTATGTGTGTGTGTTTCGGGATCGGGGGTGTGGTTTGGCATGTTTGTCATGATGCAACGTCTGTAGATGTAAATTCGTCTGTAGAGTCAATTTGAGCTATAGTGGAAAAAGAACATTTACAGAACATTAACCTGACAAAACAAAGTTGGAAATGGTATTACTTTCTATGAAGGCTGAATTTATAATGCAAAATAAAGGCATTCTTAACACGTTATAGTGCCATATAAAAAATCTTATAATATGTTGTATCATCATATAAATAATTGTAACAACAGTTACAATACATTATATATATACAGTATTGTGCAAAAGTCTTAGGCCACCACCACCAGACTTGTTGTTTTAGAAGTTTTAATGTCCATCCATATTTATTATTCAATCGATTTTATTAAGATACAAACAGAAAATAATGGAAAGATGTACAAAAAAGAAATAAGTTGAATTTTCAGGAGTAAATGTCTTCTTTAGGCATTGTTGGTGTTAAGTGTGACCTCTCTTGGCACTAAACACATCTTGAGCATTTTTGAGCAGAATGAAGTAAAAAGATTTCTTTAAAATGAGAAATTAGGATTTAATTTTATTTAGGTTTAAGAGATCCTGCAGTTTCCTGCTATTGCTCAAGTGGAAGGGGAGTTTACCCTAAAAACTTGACACATCAGTTTACATTTTTATACAGTTTTTAATACTATATATACACATTTCCTGTATATTCTGGATGTATTCTATTAAAGAGACTGAGAAACAATTATATATCATCACTATAACATTGCGAAAACATTAAATCAAATTCTGTCAAGGTGGCCTAATGCTGCGTTTACAGCAGCAGCGTTAGAGGCATCAAGCGCGAGTGATTTCAATGTTAAGTCAATGGGAAGACATAAGACAGGTTGACCCGCATCTGGAGGTCTCGCAGCGCTAATGAGGCGTAATTCGACGCAATTCCCCCTCATTCGCGCGTTGAGCATCTGGCGTGGTACGCGCTGTAGGCGCAAATGGTGCTTTTTGTGCATTTTGCGTTTGACGTGAATTTCTGACTGACGCCCGAGTTGAAAAATGTGAACTTTATTAACGTAAATAACTACCTTCCGGTAGCGCCCCCATCTTAGTCGCGTCCGCATTCAGGATGAGAGCTTACGCAGCCTACGGAGGCTACTCTGCTGCTGCTCTGTGCCCCCGCCCTCCGAATTTGTCATACGTCACTAGGCTTGTTGCGATAGTCGGTGAAACGGTGATTACCGGTGCTTCAGCCTCTCACCGGTTAGATCACTTGCCCACCGCGACACCGTCTTTCACCGTCGTTTTGATATTTTCTTGTAATTAAATAATTTAGTTTCGTTAGAGAGATCAAACACTTACAACTGAATGTGTCTGCTCCCTGAATTCAGCGAAGCTGAACGCGCATCACGTCACAGAGCAGCAGGTGTCAGATTTCATTTCTTTCAGTGAGAGTTTGCGAGGCTCGCGTCATCACAGAGCAGCGGCTGCGGGTGTCAGATTTAATTTATTCCTGTCAGTCTGCCCCGAGCAGACGATGGCAGAAGCCGCGTGCTTACTCGTTTTTGTTATAAGATACATATATGATGTTTAATATAGGCGAGATCGTTTTGTTGTTGTGTTTTTCATTAAGAATAATAATAAACCCATCATTCAAGCAGCGCTTTATGGAGGAATAGCCGGTTGCTCTGCTTGGGACTGCCGGGTTTCTGTCAGAAGTACCTGCGCACATTGACTCAAGCACTTAAACCAGCTGTTGCACTCGCATTTGCACGCAAATTCATACGCGATTTAACGCAGCGTACGCAAGCGCTGGATTTAAACAACAGTTGCATCTAATTCAAAAGTGAAAGTAAAATGCGAACTTCTGTGCATTTATAAGCCCCTCCCACCCGGTGAAACCGGTAAAACCGGGTTTGTCACGCACTGATTAACCGGTGGGAAAATTCTGTCATCGCAACAACCCTATATGTCACTAAGAAAAGTGCGTACACTACGCTAATACTCTCTCCTGAATACAGAGGAGTCTAAGATGGCGGCGCTACCGGAAGGTATTTATTTTCTTTAATAAAGTTTTAAATATGGATATTTCTACAACACCACCGCGCGGATTACCCTCAGAAGACCTTTGTTTATTATCCTGCAGCCGTTTGGATTTAATTTGTGAAGGATGGACGCACCTTTTTTGGACTTGGAGGTCATGGACCCCGTAACATTACATTTAATCAACTGAAAGATCTAAAACATTTTCTAAAATATCCGAAAATGTGTTTGTCTGAAAAACGATGGACATATGCAACTCGGACAGCTTGGGGGTGAGTAAATCATGGGTTTAATATCATTTTTGGCCGAACTATCCCTTTAAGAGTTCAGATGCAAAAGTTGTGACAGTTCTGTCAAAAATGAGATGATGATTGTAATTGAATGTAATTGCATAATCCCGCCCTCAGGCCATTCAGAAGTACCGTTTTAGGCAGAGTCGGATAAAAAATGCTAATTAACAAGAAATCATGGCAGACGCACTTAGTGGGTTTTGCATCTGAACTCTTCATAATATGTTTATAATGATATTGAAACATTTCCGCATTACTATATGTCTGTTTTTTTTTTTACCAACGTACAGACTTGCAAAGTAGTTTATTTGACTCGTCCATGTACACAGGTAACACAGTCTCACCCCATTTCGTCAATATTTGACGACACTTGACCATTCGTCATATGTTGACGTGAAGGGTATACCTTTCGCGTCATTTTTTGACGAACTGGGGACTTCAATACTATTACGTCCGTTGCATTCTCTTTCCTATTTTATTACCATTTGCGCGTCGGTTTAGGGTTAGATTATGCAAAATTAAACAGTGTACGCGAAATTAAACAGTGTACGCGAAATTAAACAGTTGTCACCTGGTGTTGGGGTTAGAAACAGTTGTCACCTGGCGTTGGGGTTAGAGTTAGGTTTGGGTAGGGATGTCATTATGTAAATCTAACCCTAAACCGACGCGCAAATGGTAATAAAATAGGAAAGAGAATGCAACGGACGTAATAGTATTGAAGTCCCCAGTTCGTCAAAAAATGAAATGGGGTGAGACTGGGTTGACACAGACGTTCGACGCATCCGCATTGTGACAAAATACAATGTATCTCCTGGGCTACAGACTACATTCTCCTGTATGCGCATACGCGACCCATGCGTACAATGTACGCAGGGTTTCAAAAATCCGGGATGCGTGTACAGTCATGCGTACTGTACACAGACCCTCATACTTCGGCCTTAAAGTGCACCTATTTCATTGCTAAAAAACAACATTATTTTGTGTATTTGGTATTATACAATGTGTTCGCGTGGTTTATGGTGAAAAAACATATTATTTTCCACATACCGTAAATTTTTGTAGCTCCAAATTTCACTCTATACCTGAAACACACGGATTTGAAAAGCTCTGTGTCCTTGAATGGCCAGCTAATCTGTATGTTGTGATTGGCCTGAATACCTCTGAAGTCAGCCAGAAATGTGGAGCTCCTTACCATGTTTGAAAGATTCACTCACAATGCTAACAAGAGTTAACTTACAGGCTGTGAGTCCGAAGCGGGAGGAATTATGATAATGTCCGTCTTGTCTACATCACCAATCCCAAGAAGTAAACTGTTGCCTACAATCCGTGTGTTTGTTGTTTTCCAAGAAAAGAGATTTACGTTGGAGACGATAACCCTACAGTCACATTAGCTACAAAAGTGAGCGACACTGAGCGGCACGCACTCGCTTGATGGGCGTTCCTTGGCTAGTATCTAAAAGCGGTATCAAAAGTCACTTTAGAGGTATTGTTAAGTTACAAGAACGGTGTTTTTGGATTTAAAAGTCTTTATTTCTCGATAAAAGTAACAAAATATATTAGATAAAACGCCAAACTTATCAGATATATACAGAAATACGCATTTTCCGCCATCTTGAATTATTTTCTCCGACTCGACCACAGACCGACGTCACACTCTGCTCCTTCACTCCGATTGGCAGTCGCTTTGTCGCGTCGCTCCGCATTTGCATAAAATAGCCTGCTTGTCTATTTTGGCCCCACCTTGCTCGCGCAGTGGCGAGCTCGTCGCTTGTCGCTGGCAAACGGCCACTCCCATTGAAAATGAATGGTAGCTTGTCGCTCTGTCTCTTGTAGCTAATGGGACTGGGGGGTAACTCGCATCATTGTTTACTATGGGGTATGTACCTTTTGCATATCATTAACATGTATTAATACACACTTCGTTAATTGGACCATAGGTCCTCTATTAGGGATAATGTACAGTCAGCTGATCTTCATAACAGTATGAAGCAAAACCGTTTATTTTCAATTATGACCAGGTGACTATGGTAAAGGGATGTCCAGATTTTCAGATTAAATTACAATTTACTACGTCAGTATTTGAGTGCAGGGCATTTTGTCAGCTTACAAAACTACACATGTTTGTTAAACATGATTGGTGGTTTTAATCTGCCTACTGCTCTACATTTACCACCGACTGTGTCACGGCATACTTCTGGAGTTACACGGACATGATGTTTTATGTGTTGTTTTGTTGCTTCTTTACCGCCTGTTTTTTATTTTCTCTTGTCTGACACTAAGAGTATCCTTTACAAATTAATGTCAAGGCAGACAAGCTTTTACTGCCGTCACGTCTGCAGGGGCAAAACTAAAACAAGCTCACCTGTAAAAGACGTGTGTGTGTGTGTGTGTGGATGGTCACAACAGGTAAATTTATACCGCTATCTCCCTCCTAAGCCGGGCCCTTTACCACCAGCAAGCCCCTGACAGGCTGATAGTTTTGGAGTTTCTATTAGGCATATTGCATGGTTGAGGGCGTCCAAAGATTGGTTACATTTTGTTCTGATGGCATTAGCGCTCTTCATATGGCCCATCAGCGCCCGACGGCTTGCTGTGGTGATCTATGAATCCCCCATCACACTCATATAAATCACACACTAAAAGCATTTTCCCTTCCATATTCTCCGCCGTCAAATTTATAATGTTGTAAAAAAAGGAAAAAGAAAAATTACTCGCTGATGATTTCCTCACTCCTCCCCTTTCCTTGCTACTGCACAATAAAATACATGTTTTCGAATTATTCTGTATCACCCCTCACCAACTGTAGTAATGATTTTAAAGATTTAAAATCTTAACCGTGTGCTGAATCGTTTGTAAAAACACACAAAATCTGTTCTGACCCTGAGCTGTTTGAATGCTAATCACAACAGCGCACTGCTTGACCACAAACAATTGGACGTACAGCCCAACTCCATTTACACGTCGCTAAATGCAAATCACGGATGTGCTGAAGCGTAACGCCTTTTAAATCGTATCGCCGCTCTCTTCTACCCTCTCATCTGAGATCACTCGCTCGTTGTCTCCAGTCTTGGCCGACTTATTTGCTTTTACTGACAGTCTTGGAATTAGCAATTTTCACTGCTGTTTATAAACATAATATTTATTATGCGAAATATCCATGCTGGAATTTTTGCATGTGTCTTAAAGAGCACCTATTGTCCGATTCACGATTTTACATTTCCGTTGGTGTGTAAGTGTGTATTAGTACATGTTAATGATATGCAAACCCCAAAATAAACGATGACGCGAGTTATCGTCTCCAACGTAAATCTCTTTTCTTGGACTACAACACACACACAGATTGTAAGCAACAGTTTACTTCCTGGGATTTGTGATGTAGACAAGACCGACAATATCATAATTCCTCCCGCTTGGACTCACAGACTGTAAATTAACTCCTGTTAGCAACCGAATCTTTCAAACATGGTAAGGAGCGTCACATTTCCGGTATTCAGGCCAATCACAACGTACAGATTAGCTGGCCAATCAGGGAAACAGAGCTTTTTCGAATTTGTGCGTTTCAGGAAGAGAGTGAAATCTTTAGCTACAAAAATTTACGATATGTGGAAAATAATGTGTTTTTAATCATAAACCACGCAAACACATTGTATTATACCAAATACACAAAATTACATTATTTTTTAAAAAAGAAATAGGTGCCCTTTAAACTTTGATTGTTTGGCTACCATGATGTAGTGGTGGTTTAGTTATTGTCGATTATGGGATAATGGATTTCACTTTTGAGATTTTATATTCTTACACTGCAAAAAATGTCTGACTTACTTTACTTACTGTATTTTTGTCTTGTTTTCAGTACAAATGTCTAAATATTCTTAAATTAATGTATTGTCTTGATGAGCAAAATTAGAAAGTCTAGTTTTTAGACAAAAAATTTGAGTGAATTTAGGCTTAAAACAAGCAAAAATATTCAACAATGGGGTGAGAAAAAAATAAGTTTAAAAATAAGTTCTTGAAATAAGTTTACTTTTTTCTTAAACATTTAATTCATGAAAAAATGTCTTACCCCATTGACAGATTTTTTTTGCTTGTTTTAACACAAATATTATTATAATATTTTTGGTCTAAAAACTGGACTTATTTTCTTAAACATTTTACTCATCAACACTGCAAAAAATGATTTTCAAGAAAAATTTCTTAGTATTTTTGTCTTGTTTTCAGTAAAAATATCTACAAATTCTTAAATTAAGATGTATTTTCTTGATGAGCATAACGACCCGAGTAAAATAAGTCTAGTTTTTAGACCAAAAATATCAAATTTAAGAGATTTTGTGCATAAAACAAGCCAAAAAATCTGCCAATGGGGTAAGCAATTTTTTCTTGAATTTAGTGTTTAAGAAAAATGTTGGCATTGGCAATTATTATTTATTTATTTATTTATTTGCTTGTTTTATGCACAAAATCACTTAAATTTGATTATTTTCTTGGGTCATTTTGCTCACCAAGAAATAGTATTTTAATTTAAGAATCTTTAGACATTTTTACTGAAAACAAGACAAAAATACTAAGAATTTTTTTTCTTGAAAATCCTTTTTTTTGCAGTGAAGAAAAGCAAAACAATCTGCCAATGGGGATATTTTTATTGAAAACAATATTTTTTTTTTTCTTAAAAAACAATTTTTGCAGTGTTCTCTCTACAATATTTTTTTACATTTATATAGCACTTTTCCGCAACGGGAGCCATATTGCATTTAAATCTCCCCTCTTTTTTTTTTCAAAAGTCTCTATTGCGTTTAGCGTATTGAATTTACTTACCACGCTGTGTTATGAAGATGATTATAGTGGACTGTTCGACATGACCACATGCGCTGGTGGCCCTGTGACCTTTGCCTATCTTTGATTGTCGCTCAGCTGGTAGAGATACATGAGCTCTTTATACATGGCCCAAATTGAACACCCTCCGCTTCTGACATGCTGTAGGAAGCCCTAAGATCAGGATGAGATTGGACCCTGTGAATTCTGGCGATTGCCCTCAGACATTGACCAGACAAGGACATTCTTCGCCCACCAGCACTAGGGGATGTTCTGGCGTGCTGTGTTATCTTCACCGATCGCCCCGAATACAAAGCTTTATCAAAGGGGGTCTTGACTGGATGGCCTGACCCCTCTTCAGAGCTGGAGGGCAGTTACAGGATGACTGCTGAGAGGCTAAAGAGCTGATTAACTTCCTCTGCAGGCAGGAAGTGCCCTGCAAAACAAGAATAAGACACAACAGGAAGTCAGAGAAAAGTTTTGCCCTCAAGGGATCCAAGGAGAAGAAATGCATTTAAGATGTCGGCAGATTGCAAGAACTTTTCCTTTGAATAAATGGGCAATGTGATGTTAATAAAAAATCTGGTGCTTCTTTTACAGAGCACTGTCTGTGGACATCATAATACAATTACATGAATTCTCACGTTAGAGAACGTGGAGCAAGAAACTCTTTAGGTTAAAGGGGACATATTATGAAAATGTGTCTTTTTTCATGTTTAAGTGCTATAATTGGGTCCCCAGTGCTTCTATCAACCTAGAAAATATAAAAAAAGACCAACCCAGTAACTTAGTTTAAGTAAACCATTCTCTGCAAGCATGTGAAAAAATAGGTCATTGAAATTTGGCTCCCCGTGTGATGTCAGAAGGGGATAATACCGCCCCTCAGATATCAGCTCATTTACATTTTAAAGGACACACCCAAAAATGGCTCACATCTACAAAGTGGCAATTTTAACATGTTATAATAAATTATCTATATGATATTTTGAGGTACAACTTCACAAACGTTCTCTGGGGACAGTTTTTTTTTGACATCTTAAAAAAGTCTTGTGAAATGTCCCCTTTAAGAAAACCCTTAGTGACAATAATGATTTCTTGAAACTGGGCACTAGTTGATACTGTATATAATTGCTATATAAAGTCCTGTGTCATAACAGTGTTTTTGCCATTATTTACTTTGTAATGATCAGTACCCACACCCAGATTCCTGGGTGAAACTGAAAGGGTGACTTGGCTTTAGAGACTCAGCTTTAAATAAAATATTGAGTGGTGGGGGATCCAGGCACCAGATGTCAGGTTTCTTAAGTCAGTGTTGCAATATGGCAGGCAGCACACAGGTGTGCGGGGAGAATCACGGCCTCATCTCCCATTATTTACCGCTATTAATCACAGTGTCACTCACAATGCATGGTCACCAAAAACAGGCTTTAATTAACTGTGCTGTAGCCATGACTATGTCCAATCATGTTAGCCATTTTAAAGCTTTAAAGTCATTAACCAAAATTGCTTTTGCTCATTTAGCTCAATGGTAGGCATTGCATTAGCAGCTCAAATGATCATGGGTTTAAACCCAGGGAACATTAACTAAAAACAAAATGTATACCTTGTAAAAGTATCTGCCAAAATGCAGCACTCAAAAAAAGAAACACTTAATGGAACTTAATTGTCATTCTGAAAGTAAATTGTATGTCATCCTCCATCCATGCAAATTAATACAAATTTTGTAAATTCAACATATTAACATGAAGGTTAACTTATTTAAATATATTTATTTGTTTATTTAAATACAATATTTACAGTGTGATGTATAAAACACAGGTACACTGTAAAAAAAATTGCTGTAATTATGCAGCTGGTTGCCAGTAACTGACTGTAGAAGATAAAGATTGAAAATGTTTCATGTTCATTTAACTTTGAAAGCAAACTGTTGCCAGTAAAAAATGTAAAATCTACAGTAAGTTACTGGCAACTAGCTGCCAATAACTCTGTAATTTCTACAGATTTTTTACAGTGTAGTAAACCGTATACTGCAACACTGTAAAAAATATTTGTAGGTTTAACTTAAAAAAAAAAATGTTACCTGGTTGCGTTAAAGTTTTGAGTTAATTCAACTTAAAAGATATTGTTATATAAACTAATCAATCAAAATTTTGAGGCCACCAGGCACCAGGTAACTTATTTTTATAAGTTGAGCTAACTTTTTTACCGTGAAAACGTATAATGCAGTGGCGGCTCATCAGAGGAGGCACAGCCTTCTCAAAAATTCGAGGTGGAAAAATTAAAGAAGTACCGTATAATTTAATCTTTAAAAAATTTTAAGTTATTAATTTAGTCTTCTTACTGTAAAAAATTTGCAGCATTTTTTGTCAAATCAACATACATTTTTTGTTACTTTAACCTTAAAAAAAATAAGTTAAATAATTTCAACATGATTTTTTAAATTATGTCAACTTATCACAAGCCAAAACTTAAAGTGCACCTATTTTATTGTTAAAAAAACGTTATTTTGTGTATTTGGTATAATACAGTGTGAACGTAATCCACCGTCGCCGCCATATTGGTTGGGTCTACGCTAGCACCAGAATCAATCAGAGCCAACAAAGAGTGAGCAACTATGCCTGTATTTTGTGCAGCTTACAGATGCAATAACCAGCGCAGTATTGATACCAGATCACATGGGATTAACTTTCACAAGTAAGATTGAACAATAATTTGGGTTATTTTATAATTTATAATATTATGTCATCATTACTAACGTTACATACGTGTTACCAAAACGTGTTAAAATATTCTGTAAAATTATTCTACTGTATTTGGGGATACACCTTCCTCAGTAAAAATAAATAAGCAAGCTGGCACCCGACAAAGTGATATTTTACAAATGTTCCTACAGTATATAGCAACTATAGCGCATAAATAGGATGTTAGAAGGACAACTGTAAGAATGAGCCCGGGGAGGTTTGGCATTCTGCCGTAACTTGAGCTTTTAACAACTCATTTATTTTACTGATTTGCTGTAACTGATATGCAACTAACAACTGGACCATGAAAAGTCCTGCTGGTCCCCAGCACAGTCAAGCCTCATTGACTCCACACACCTGACATGTAGAATAGCAGATTTCCCTTGCCCCTCACCTCAGCCCGGGCTTACATTCAAAAGCATTTCACATCAGTCTTACACCTTAACATAGATTTCTGTGCATTCAGCTAATTCACAGTGGCATCGCATTAACATTCTGTAGTTTTTGGTTAACGCTTACGGTTTGTCTGTTAAAGGAGCAAAATAGCTTGGAGTTATATTTATTTACATTTACAGATTGGTCCAACATTTTCCAAAGCAACTCGCAGTGCATTACAAAATATCATCTTTATCAGTATGGGGATCAAACCTATGACCTTTTCTGCTGCTAAAGCAAAGCTCTACAACTGAGCTACATGAGCACTTTAAATAAAACTGTAAAGAAGAGTTGCATCCAAACCTATTTTTAGAAAAAAGTTTGTAAGGAGCCCTCTTGGATAGTTCAAAAACAATGACATCACATAAGATGTACTTTTATAATATTGCATGTGCTACAGCTCAGTGTTAAGCATTGCGTTCATTGGTTCAAACTGATAAAAATGTATACCTTGTAATGCACTGTAAATCGCTTTGGATAAAAGTGTCTGCCAAATGCATGAATCTAAATGTTTATTGCATGTATGCTGCATAATGATGTCAAATGAGAAAATATGCTTTGTATCTGTAGAGTACAATTGCATTGAGTATTGCAAAATTTGTGAGAAAATAATAAATGCACTGTCCCTGCCTTAAATTTTTTTGTTAAATCAACTCAGATTTACAAGTCATGTCAACAGAGATGAGTTGTCACAACTTATAAAATATAATAAATTTTATAAGTTATAACAACTCACCTGTAGTTATAACAACTCATCTCTGATCAAGAAAAATAATAGTAAGATGAAATGACTTCCGAGTTGATTCAACAAAAATTTTTAAGGCAGCAAAGTATTTTGTACAGTGTGGGTGCGTCAGTATATGAAGAACTTAGATGTAAGTGCGTCTTGTAAATTACTCTTAATGGATTCTGCCAACAAACCGGTATTTTTAAATAGTCTGATGCCGGGGCCAAGCAGATTTGAAACAAAAGTATTTGATGAACATATAATACGTGCCGAGAGCATCTCATTTTTGTCGGAAGTGGGGTTAAGCGTGTTTTGCATCAGAGCTCCTCATATAATGTTTATCTCAAAAACATTTCTTACTTCAAAATCTGCTAAGCAAAACTTCTTAAACATTCAGAAATGGCGAAATGTTAACAAAAAAGCAACATGTTCCGTGTTATAGTCACAGAATATTTAGCTCATTTATTCGTGTCATTGTCACGGATCTCCGCATTTTTCCGTGTCCGTACCACAGACTTTCTTTTCCGTGTCAGTTTCACGTATTGGTTACTCAATTGTTTTTCCTATTTTTAAACCTTTTTTCACATGAGTTTGGGGTTAGATTTGAGGTTTGGGTTAGGATGTCACTTTAACTATTGGTTTATACAATTTTTTTCCGTATATTTAAACAGTTGTCTCCTGACATTAGGGTTAGAGTTGGGTTTGGGTTAGGATGTCATTTTATGTTACAGAAAGCCGTTCTAACCCCAAACCCATGTGAAAATGGTAAGAAAATAGGAAAAACAATTGAGTAACCAGTAGGTGAAACTTACACGGAAAAGAAAGTCCGTGGTATGGACACGGAAAAATTTGAAGATCCGTGAAAATGACATGGATAAATGAACAAAATATTCTGTGACTATAACACGGAAATTCGTGAGATCAGGTTTCAAAATAGCGTGCAGAACTAAGGCTAGTTAAAAACATCTGTCTAAATTCTGTTGTTAGCAAAACGAGATGTATAGGAAGCCTTTTATTTGTTAACCTTTCTCTCCTAGTGCTTTATTTATTCATTAGCAAAGGTACACGGGGTAAACCCCATGATTATTCATTAGTAAACGTATGTGGTAAATGGCATGATTGGCTTTAATTACAGCGCAAACACAACCACCACTGGATAAATGAAGGAACAATTACGAAAACAGTAGTCAATACCCAGTGACAAAGGCCTAAAGCACCAAGAACCAATCTTATCCTGCTTAGCTCACCAGACACACACTGGTGGTTCTCGTTCTCTCTCTCTCTCTCTCTCTCTCTCTCTCTCTCTCTCTCTCTCTCTCTCTCTCATCCTGCCGTTAGTAATTGTCTACACAGCAGTGACAGATGTGCAATATCGCTGCTTCTTCGTGAAAAAAATTCACAGTTTGTCCAGTGTGTCACTTTCCTCTTTTTAGTGCTCCAGAGGTCTTGCCCCCATTATGGCTGATTTAAAAATGGAGAAAGCGCAGGAAGCAGAGACCGGCGAGACCCGAGAGCGCTAGTTAGCTCTGGGCCTAATCTGCATTCTGCCATTGGCTTACAGCAAAGAAATTGTGCTGGTCCCCTCCGGCCGAGGAGATGAGCGGGAAATGACAGTGCCTTGATTTGTTGAGAGAGAGAATAAATGGGTTTTTCTAAAGCTGAGGAAATATCGCCATTACCGGCCAATTTATGTCTTTTTATCTGTTCTTCAAACATGTCACTTTTGGTACTCTGGCATGGTAATTGCATGGCGTTAAAAGGAAAGTAGGGGGTGGGCAGCATAGCGAGAAAGAGGGAGAGAGATAGAGAGAGTTCAGATGAGCTTCGAAATCCTCTAATCCTGATAAATACCCATTTATGATACTCCCGGCTGATAGACTCATTTTAATTTTGAGTAGCCACACTCTGAGTAAATAGGATATAGAATTGGATTCCAGAGATTATTATTATCTTAAAAGCAAATCACAATTTGCTTATTTATTGCCCTTTGTATGATTATGTGAAACCAAGGGGTCATGGTTATTGACTAAAAAAACAATTCAAGAAATCACAAAGCTCCTCAAATATGTGCAATGGTTATTTTTATGTCCCTGGTGCTTTTGTATGGTAACATGCTTAAAGAGATAGCTCACATAAAGATGAAAACTGTTATCAGTTTCTCATCCTTATTTTCAAACTTATAAGCAGAATGTCTAAGGTATTATATAATGTAGGGCAGGGTGGTATATCGGAGTCAGCTTTTTAAGGTGATTTTGACATCTCAAACAAGGCTTTGACTTGCATGTGAACATTTATTTTACTTAGTAGAAAATACAGAAAAATGTATTAATCCGTACCAAAATTACCGGGATATATTTTGCTTAATTTTGCCCATCTCTAATATAATGAAATTAAATGGGTACCAGGGATATAAGTGGTCCCGCTTCAATTCAGTTCAAGTTTATTTATATAGCGATTATCACAATTTACACTCTTGCAAACCACCTTTACGGAAAACGCAAATAGGACGCCTTGTATCTTTAAACTTAACTTCTTGACTTGAAAGTTGATTGGTTTCCCCATGTGTAAACAGTCCAATGGCATTTTTTAACTCAGTTTACATATGGAAAATGCATTTGGCAAAACGGAAAAAAGCTATTAAAAACACAATTTAAAATGGCCATTTATTTAAATTATTTATTAATTATTTTATTGTTTTATTTTTATATTTTTTTAAATCATGGAAAAAATAAAGAGTTTTAAAATTAATAAAAAAAAATCAAATTTTTTATAAAACTTCATTTTAAAATATGAATAAAAACAGGGGACATTTCATGAGACTTTTCTAAGATTTAAAATAAATCTTTGGTGTCTCCAGAGTACGCATGAAGTTTTAGCTCAAAAAAACCATATATATCATTTATTATAGCATTTTAATATTGCCACTTTGTAGGTATGAGCAAAAATGTGTAATTTTTGGGTGTGTCCTTTAAAATGCAAATGAGCTGATCTCTGCACTAAATGGAAGTGCCGTGGTATGATAGTGCAGATTAGGGGATGGTATTATCCCCTTCTGACATCACAAGGTGAGCCAAATTTCAATGACCTATTTTTTCACATGCTTGCAGAGAATAGTTTACCAAAACTAAGTGACTTGTTTTTTTTTTTTACATTTTCTAGATTGATAAAAGCACTGGGGACCCAATTATAGCACTTAAAGGCACACCATGGAACTTTTTGGCCACTAGGGGGTGCTAGACATGTATTTTTCACGTCTAGCGCCCCTAGAGGCCACAAGCGCCGCAGCACTGTCGCAAAGGAAAAGAAGACAACTCTTTAGGTCACAAAGTGTGCCTTCCAGCATGTCATGTGTCATTTAATATAATTTCATGGGTTTTATTTTCATCAAACGCCAAAAAAATCGTGTAGCTCACGTTTACAAGCCAGTTGTAACGGTGGTCGCTTTGTTAAAGTTTATATTTATAAAAATATTGCCCTAAAGTGGAATCGAACTCAGATCGTCTCGTTTTGTAGGTTCATGGCACTACCACGGCGCCAAAATGTCACGTGATATAAGTCTCTCTGTAAACTCTCCAAGTAGCCTCCAGTAAAATTCACGTAAAAAAAATTGTGTTCGGGCGCCAGACAGGACTTATACATGCAAGCATTATAACATATTGGTCAGAAACCCCTCCTCCTTCTTCAGTTCACGCCAGCGAGCGAACACTGGCCCAATATTGATCCTCGTCCTTCTTTTTATTCTCTCACTCTCCCCTTTTCTCTTTCTGATCTCCTCCGACAAAACCGTGGGTATATTTTACTTAGTTGCTGCTTTGGCCATGACAAAAACATCAGGAAAATAAATAGTTGGGCTCTCACATCCGAATTTGAGGAAGTAGAGAAAGTGACGTATGCCGTAAAGCCGATTTTTGTAGTTTTTTGTTTCATGCTCGGGTTACTACACGAAACCCCAAGTTTAAAAGTACGAGTAAAAGCGATACAGACCCCGTCAGGCTATGGTGGACATGTCATTTAACCTATTTTAAGTCGATGTACCATCACAAGGGTCTTGAAAATACATTATGAAGGTCGAAAAACTACAAAGTGTCACTTTAAACATGGAAAAAGTCTGATTTTCATGATATGTCCCCTTTAAATATATCTATTAAATATAAGTTTTCCTTTTAAAAGTGATTTATTAATTTTTTTATTTTGTTCGAATCATTAAATTGATACATTGACTTGGCCTTGACCACTCCTGGTCTTCCATAGAAATGACATGAAAATGAGTAAATGATGAATTTTCATTTTCGGGTATACTGTCCCTTTAATTTGACAAAGATTTCTCAGGCACATTGGGATAATGAGTTGTGCTAAGTAGTATTTACAGTCTCCCTGTGTATCGATTGGACAGCACATGAGTTCATGCCCTTGGCAGAAGCTCTTATTGATGTCCCAGTTTGTCTTGAGGTTGAATGCGCTGTAACATGTTATAGATAAAACTCAAATGCTGAGGGCAGTGCATTAACATGAGGTCATAGTTTCAAATTGCACTGTCATGATATAAAACGATACAAAGGAGAAAGACACGCTCTTGAGACATGTTTAGCTCATCAGTTGCGAGCTGCCACATACTTTAAAGCTTCGCTGAGCCATGTAATGCATTACAGACTTGCATTACATTACAGAGTGCTCTGTTCCGAATCCTAGTGAGCTTGCTGCTTACATGGACCGCTGCCCTACAAATAAACACCCTAACCATTATAAAACTTCATAACTGATTGGGAATACGCTACATAATGCTTTATAATCGAATGTACTCGTACAGTTGAGTGTACCGCAATGCTTTAGGGCTACATGATATTGAAGAAAATGCGATAACTTGCTAAATGATGAGATACAATAATGCTTCAAGTTTGTCAAATTAATTTAAATAATAATAATAAAAAGTATTATGAATGTAAAAATTATATTGCCAAAAAAAGACATTAAGTAAAGATCATGTTCCATGAAGATATTTTGTAAACTTCCAAAAGTAAATATATTAATGTGAATGTATTTATCATTAGTAATATGTGTTCATAAGAACTTCATTTGGACAACTTTAAAGGCAGTTTTCTTTAGATTTTTTTTCAGATAGTTGTATCTCGGCCAAGTATTGTCCTTTCCTAACAAACCATACATCAATTGAAAGCTATTTATTCAACAGATTATGTATAAATCAATTTTAAAAAATTACCCTTATGACTGGTTTTGTGGTCACATTTTTACGTTTCATATTCTTTTTGTGGAAAAAAACATTGGTCTCTTTCACTCACCAGTCTCTCTGCCATCTATATCGACCTAAAACTCTGACTATGCAACTTTTTGAAGTATTAAAGGGGCCATTTCACTTTTTTAAGATGTAAACTAAATCTTTGGTGTCCTCAGAGTACACATGCAAAGTTTTAGCTCAAAATACCATATAGATAATTTATTATAACATGTTTAAATTGAGACTTTGTAGGTGTGAGGAAAAATGTGCCGTTTTGGGTGTGTCCTCTAAAATGCAAATGAGCTGATGAAATTCAAACACGGATGGCAATAATGGTGGTTTGTTGCAATTGAAACTTACGGAGCCCGTCTCATGACATGGTAAAACTTTTTTTTTAAATCGTGGCCACCATGGGCGTCGGAAGCAAATGAAAAGTGGGTGGGTCCCCACATAACCCCCCCCCCCCCCCCCCCCCGAAAAATAAATTTACTGCAATAGATGACATTTTCATGTTTCCTTTTAATTAGCCTGAACATTTGCGTTTATTAAATTAAAGACAGTTAGCCTATTACGGTCGAAATTCTGGTAATAGCCCTTTAAATATTTTGCAAATAATGACAGATGTCATTTTTCATTTATCTTTCTCTGTGTCATTTTTTTCTCTACTCTGCTGACAGTAGGCTACAATGTTTATTTTTTATTTTGAGGAAATAAAAGGTAAGAAAAACGAATGAAGGTAAACTGATACAACTTTTGTATACCTTTTTTATTTGTTATACCCAATTTCTCTTTCTCTCTCTTAGAGAAATATAAATGTGAGATTCTGGAAATGAGATCACTTTATTTTATGGTATCCGTCGGGAAACAATGCTGTCATAAGAGTTTGAGCATGTGTACTTCTAAAACACAATCGATTAAACAGAGGTATGACTTTATGAATTATCTGCAAATGTACCTCGCAAATAATAACAATACGTGAGGACGTTCATGTCGCAAATGAAAAGTAATTGCAGGCTTCTGTAAAAAAAAAACTTGAAAATTATCCAGCGATCGTGGGACCATAATAAAAATAAACTATTTTACAGCAGTAATAATATTTTAACGATTAGCCTACACTTTTAACGTTTGAAAGGAACCACATTTAGTGCTGTGTTAATTATCATTAAAAGCAAAACGGGAGTCTCTGTGCCTCCGCGACAGACGCAATTCTTCTGGCATCTCTCCTCATCATCTCCTCTTTTTTTCTTCTGTGTCTTGAACTTGGGGCTCGAGTCCGACCTAAGGTTCGAGCTGCCTTTAAGAACACCAAGCTAAGTTCGTTTACCGTTAATTATTAAGACTAAATGGGCAGGCAAACTCGTGAAACAATGAAAGTAAAATAATCCGCTATAATATGGTTTTACACGTCTATAGAAAATATACTATAAATAAAGCAGTTATTAATTTTCCTAATGCATGGTTGTTTGACATTTACTTCTGTTTAAAACATTTGGCAAAGGAGGTTTTTCAGCACTATGTTCGAACAGCAACTCAGCGTCCACTCACCCCCGCGAATTATGTTTAAAAGCTGAAACGGGTCCGCGGTGTAAAAAAAGCAAAGGTTAGGGATCCCTGCTCTAGTGGAATGGATTTGGACTAACAGCGCTTTGATAAGTGAACAGACAAATGCGCAAAATTAGAGAAAAAGTGGGTGGGTCCATTATCATTGGTCTTAAAAAGTGGGTGGGTCCTGTCCCACCCACGTATAATGGTTCCGACGCCCATGGTGGCCACGTTTTAGTAATTCGTTCCCTCGTTTAAGCTAAATCGTGCCCACGTTTTAGTAATTCGTTCCCTCGTTTAAGCTAAATCGTGCCCACGTTTTATTAACTTGTTCCCTCAATTAAGTTAAATCGTGCCCACGTTTTATGAATTATGCCCAGAATTTCATTTAAACCATCGGGACATTAACACAATGCTAACACATCTATTAAAAGATCAAATTCACTATAGACATTATTAATGACGCATACTAAACAAATTCCTGCCAAGAATTTCATTAAAATCATCGGAATAGTGACGCTTATCGCAGCTCAATCCATTAATACATTGCTTTTAAGTATAAAATTCATACACCTTAGGCTCATGTATATATACAGTTTTATTAACTCCTTCCTAAAATTTAATTAAAAACATTGGGACATAACGTGAGCTAACGCATTGATACAGTGCTATATAAGAATCTAATTCATACATCTTGGGTCTTAAACCGTTTTATTCATTCCTGCCCGGAATAATAAAAAAAACCATCGGGACATTAACATGACGCTTAACGCATAAATACAGTGCTATTTAAAGATCAAATTTACTATATACCTTGTTAATGAGTCATGCTTCCTATACAGTTTTATTAATTCCTGTGCAGAATAAAAAAAACCTTAACACAACCTTAGGGACATTAACATGACGCTTAATGCATGCTAATGCAGTGCTATTAAGATCAAAATCACTTTATTAATAAGTCACATATTCTGTTTTATTTATTCCTGCCCAGAATTAAAAAACATATTGGGACATTAACGTGAGCTGGCTCATGATACAGTGCTATATAAGGATCAAATTCATACACCTTGGGTCTTATACAGTTTTATTAATTCGTGCCCAGTAGGCCATTAAAAAGTAGGGACATTAATGTGACGCTTAACGCATTAATACAGTCAGGGGCGGAGTGGGACCAAAAAATCTACCGGGAAATTTTGTATACCACCGGCCCTCCGTGGTAAAAAAAAAGGTCTTGTATTTGAAATAAAACTAGGGTATACAAATCGTAATCAATCTGCAAAAAAATTACATTTTAATAATAATAATAAAATCATTAAATCATGGATAATTTTGCTAAATGAGTAACTATACAAAATTATACCTGTTTGAAAGACGGAGTTGCGCACCTGTCAATCAGCTATTACATAAGAGCCAGGCCAGAGATGAACATGTTCATAAACGGGAGTAATATGGAATAATGTGTGCATCTTTGAATAACTGTAAGAATTTTTCCTTTAAATATAATTTTTGTCATATAAAGTTTTGATAGATAATAATGTTTTTTCCACTGTTATTGCTCATTTATTTTAACGTGTTTGCCGCATTTACCTCAGAATTTATTTCAGTTATTTTGCTGTTTTTCCGGTAATAATAATACAATTTACATGCCAATCCTGCTTCCATTATGCTGTTATTTTAAGTTATGTGGATATTTATTGCCATATAAGACGTTCATTGCCGTTATATACTCTCGACTAATATTCAAATCATATGCGGAATAATGTGTGCATCTTTGAATAACTGTAAGAATACAGTTCCTTTGAAAAAAATTTTTGTAATGTCTAGAAATTTTAAACATTAACATGACGCTTAATGCATGCTAATGCATTAAATACAGTAAAATATCAAAATCACTATATACCTTATTAATAAGTCTTATACATATTCCGTTTTAATTATTCCTGCCCAGAATAAAAAAAAACATATTGGGACATTAACGTGACGCAGTAATTATTAAACTAAATAATTCAGTGGCTTAAATATCACTAAAATAAAATAACTTAATACAATCTCTTCATGTCACTTGGGTGATTTCATACCAAAATAAATGACAATATTAATTACTGCGTCACGTTAATGTCCCAATATGTTATTTAATTCTGTGCAGGAATAAATAAAGCGGAATATGTATATGACTTATTAATAAAGTGATTTTGATCTTAATAGCACTATATTTAATGCATTAGCATGCATTAAGCGTCATGTTAATGTCCCTAAGGTTGTGTTAAGGTTTTTTTTTATTCTGCACAGGAATTAATAAAACTGTTTATGAAGTATGACTCATTAATAAGGTATATAGTAATCTTGATCTTTAAATAGCACTGTATTTATGCGTTAAGCGTCATGTTAATGTTCCGATGTTTTTTATTATTATTCCGGGCAGGAATGAATAAAACGGTTTAAGACCCATGATTTGATCTAGCACTGTATCAATGCGTTAGCTACGTTATGTCCCAATAATTTTTATGAAATTCTGGGAAGGAGTTAATAAAACTGTATATATACACGAGCCATAAGGTGTATGAATTTTATACTTAATAGCAATGTATTAATGCATTGAGCTGCGATAATTTGTGTTAATGTCCCGATGGTTTAAATGAAATTCTGGGCACTTATTCATAAAACGTGGCCACGATTTAACTTAATCGAGGGAACAAATTACTAAAACGTGGGCCCGATTTAGCTTAAACGAGGGAACGAATTACTAAAACGTGGGCACGATTTAGCTTAAACGAGGGAACGAATTACTAAAACGTGGCCACGATTTAATAATTCGTGGGAACGAATTGCTAATTCGTGGCCACGATTTAAAAAAAAAAAGTTTTACCATGTCATGAGACGGGCTCCGTAGAAACTCAATTGTGCTGTGAATTATTTTCTCTCACTGTAAAAAATACTTTGCTGCCTTAATATTTTTTGTTGAATCAACTCGGATTTACAAGTCATTTCAACTTACTATTATTTATCTTGACTAGAGATGAGTTGTTATAACTAAAGGGTGAGTTGTTATAACTTATAAAATTAAGTTGACTTTTCGCAACTATATTTTATAAGTTGTGACAACTCATCTCTGTTGACATGACTTGTAAATCTGAGTTGACTTAACAAAATTTTTTAAGGCAGCAAAGTATTTTTTACAGCGCTCTCTCTCTTTCTCACTGCACTAAATGGCAGTGCCTTGGTTGGATGGTGCAGATTAAGGGGTGGTATTACTATAATAAGATCTCCTTATGACATCATAAGGAGAGCCAGATTTCAATGACCTATTTTTTCACGTGCTTGCAGAGAATGGTTTACCAAAACTAAGTTACCTACTGAGTTGATCTTTTTCACATTTTCTAGGTTGATAGAAGCACTGGGAACTCAATTATAGCACTTAAACATGGAAAAAGTCAGAAATTTAATGTCATGGCCCCTTTAGAATCATTCAGTTATTGCAAACCATTGTGATATGCACAATTTCGGTTTTCTTATTATTTCTTGCAGCCATACGATGCATTATGGTGTTGTTTTACTGCAAACGATATATGCAATGAACTCAAAGAACATCAAAGTCTTAGAAAGCAGAACATTTAAAATGCCTCCCTTTTAAGTTCAGGTCATTTGCCTACATAAAGCTATCATTTGACTTCAAGATACTTGGAATAAGACTAAATTCAAAAGTAACAACTTAATAATTTGTTTGTGCAAGCACCATAATACGATGTCAATTTACGTGTAAGGGATTAGTTCCCTTCTAAAGCTTTTTGCCTTATACGTCTGTTTTATTTTCTGCATTTGCAAATGTAGAAATAGTTTCATAAACATTTATGGTTTTAAAGATATTTTGCAGGATATAAACCCACCCTTATCCTGAAACCCAACCCCAACCGCACAGGAAAATAATACGGAATTTTTTTTTGCAGAATTTCCAACTTTTTTTTAAATACAGTTAAAAGTTACATTTACATATAATTTCATACCCTAATATATCAAGTTTTACTTGCTGCCGTTAAAGGCGCTAATTTAGTAAATGCATCTGTTGGTCGTATTTGGGGAAATGGACAAACGACCAAAACAATCGTATGGGTTGGAGGATTGGTTGAATGAGTCGCATAGATCTCTTTTATTGCCATTTTGGAGCTTGACAACCCGAGTTAATTCACTTTCATTGTATAGAAAAAATCTTTTAAGATTGTGAAAACGTGGAATTCACTTTACATTCTGTTGGGTATTGAAGTCCATAAGGAGCTTGGTAGACGGTGCATGAAGGTCACAGCGTGTGTATTTCACAATTCTATACTTTTCTCAAAGAGCGAAACGCAGTGGATTTATCTTACTTGAATTGTGTGAATTGTGCCAGCCAGAACTCTTTGTTGGATCGGGATCGAGTTCTTTGCTAATGTGCCTTTTGTCTTACAGCTCCTTCAGCTCTCATTTGCATTCGGCAGGGTTATTACAAGTGCACAACAGCCCGATTCATCATTTCCCAGAAAGCTTGTGTTCCAAAAGTCACAGACGAATATTAAGTGCTGATGGCCTTGCGATGAATTTCATTTTAGCCCCGGCAAAGACAATTTCACCCTTTTCCTGTGTTCTGCCGAGCTCACGACGGCAGAACTTTCACAGTGGTTAAATGAGATTGGTGCTCTCACATTGAATCCGCTGTGAGCACGTTATGTTCCAATAAGAGAAACAATGCTACCATCTTAGGACATAGTGAGATTAGTGAAGGTTTAACTGAACAGTGCTTCAGTTAAGCGCCTATCCACTACACCAAATCCTGTTAGGAGTCTCGTATACTCATAACACTTGCATATTGCCCGCAGGCCGCACTATTCAAACAGGAACATTGGAAATTAATTTGAACCATTAAGTCAAAGTTTAAATTGTTTGAACTATTAAACGCCTTGTGTGCAGGCATTGTGGGTAAGCTTCAGTCAAGTCAAAAGGTAGATATTTTTCTTTTTATTTAAATGTTTAACATTATTAATTAGAGTCATTGTAATGAAGAAGTGATCCATTATCACTCAGTCCCTTTGTCTAGCATGCTAATGGGATTGGCCGGCGTGTTGTAGGTTGAGGGTGGAGGAGATGATGTCTGACATTGAACAGGATTAGATTCAAAATCTTGACAGTGACTTAACAGTTACTTTAACACATACACATACACAGACATATATAAACATTTACATGTCTCATTTGACTGTTCCATAGACGCATCTGCCATTTTGGAACGGTCCAGTTGCAGACATTACTAAAAAAATTTTAGGATACCACAACATGCCTCTGGTTGCAAACCCTGCATGGTTCTAATAGGTCACTGGAGCAGACCTTTTATAAAGGTCCTAATATGTATATGTATACATTTGGTACCAATATGTGCCTTTGCGGTACTAATATGCACTCTTTTGATACCAATATATAACTCTTGAAGTACTTATACGAACTCTTTGGGTGCAAAAGCGTACTTTTTAAAATGCTGCAGTGACCAGTGTTGGGGGTAATGCATTACAAGTAATGTGCATTACGTAATGATATTACTTTTCTGAAGTAACGTGTAAAGTAACGCATTACTTTTTAAATGTACACATTAATATTTTAGTTACTTTTCAAAAAAGTGATGCAAGTCATTTTTTTTGTGTAATTAATTCGATAAAATAATTATCTACTGAATTAAACTAAACATAATCACATTATGCACTCTATGCATACACGCCTATGTGGGAACAGTTTGAGTCAGAAACTGGGCCAGAGCTCGACATCTTTGTGATGAAATATGCAATTTCTGAATGAAGAACTTTTCAGTCATAAAAACACCTGCAAGGCCTGAAAGAGATCAAGCCTCAGCCAAGACAAAGTAATGCAAATGTAACTAAAAAGTAACGTAAGCATTACTTTCCATAAAAAGTAACTAAGTTACGCAATTACAGTAGTTACTTTTTTTGGGAGTAACTTCATACTGTAATGCATTACTTTTAAAAGTAACTTTCTCCAACACTGGCAGTGACAACTATTGGACCATTTATTAACCATTTCCTATACAGCAAAAAAATATATTTTTTCAAATATACAAAATATACAAAAATGGCCAAAAATATGTGTGCTAAAATATATTTTGAACTATGTTTACCAAATTTTTTTTACCAATACATCTTTTGGCCATTTTTTTATATATTACATAATAAAAGCATTTTTATTCACGTCATATTGGAAAAAAAACGTTACAAACCTGTAAACATAAGTTTACATTAAATATATATACTGCAAAAATATACTTAGAATTTTACATTTCATACATGCGTATACATTTTATGCTTTATACATTTTATACAAACTTTTATATTTTGGCTAGTGAAAAAATATATTTTTACCGTATGGGTTGTAAAATTAGAAAAGTACAGTATTTGTTGCCACTGAAATACATTTTGTAACATATGCTGATATATGATGGTTTAAACTAAATATATTTTTAAATTCAAAATACAGTATATTCAATTAGGCTTTACTTTCTACAAAATATATTTAGCATATAGAGACAGAGCGCCGCACGTCATAACCTGAAAACCACGCCCACCGGGGGGGAAAACAATCCAACCGTCTCCATTGACTTTGTATTGCGAGAGGCTGCCTCCTTGTCATTTCTGGCTTATAACAAAAACAGAATAATGCCTAAAAACTGCTGTGTGACAATATGTACAGCTAACAAGCCAAAGAACCCAGAAATAAGTTTTTATAAGCTATCGAGCCGTAAAACCCAGCTTTTAAGGAGAAAAAGTCCCTGGTGGACGCAGTTCTACTAATATGAGTACTATGAAAAGTTGCCTGTTTCCATTTTTGTGTCTTTAAACGCTCGTTTTTGGGGTCGACAGCTTATAAAAACTTATTTACAGATTAAAATTAAAAACAGAATAATACATAAAAGCTGCTGTGTGGCAAGGTGTACAGCTAAAAAGCCAAAAAACCCAGAAATAAGTTTTTTTTAAGCTGTCGACCTCATAAAACGAGCGTTTAAAGAAACAAAAGTGGAAACAGGCAACTTTTCATAGTACTTCTATTAGTAGAAGTGCGTCCACTAGGGGGAAACGTAGTCGGCGATCCACTTTATTCTCCTTAAAAGCTGGGTTTTACGGCTCGACAGCTTATAAAAACTTATTTCTGGGTTCTTTGGCTTGTTAGCTGTACATATTGTCACACAGCAGTTTTTAGGCATTATTCTGTTTTTGTTATAAGCCAGAAATGACAAGGAGGCAGCCTCTCGCAATACAAAGTCAATGGAGACGGTTGGATTGTTTCCCCCCCGGTGAGCGTGGTTTTCAAATTTGCATATCGGCGCTCTGTCTCTATATTTAAAACATACATATTGCCAGAGAAATTTATTTTTTGCTGTAGGAGTGCAGTGAACACACACATACAGATAAAAATGTATATCTTTTTAATGAACTAAACTGTCAGTTGCTTTGTATAAAAGCATCTGGCAAATGCATAAAATGCAACCATTTTAAAGGGCAACTATTGTCCGATTCATGTTATTTATTTATTTTTTGGTGTGTAAGTGTGTATTACTACATGTTAACGATATGCAAAAGGTACAAATCCCAAAGTAAACAATGACGCGAGATATCGTCTCCAACGTAAATCTCTTTTTTTTTACTATAACAAACACGCGGATTGTAGTTAACAGTTTACTTCCTGGGATTGGTGATGTAGTAAAGACCGACATTATTATAATTCCTCCCGCTTCAGACTCACAGCCTGTAATTTAACTCCTGTTAGCACTCCATTGTGACCGAATCTTTGAAACATGGTAAGGAGCGTCACATTTCCGGCTGACGTCAGAGCTATTCAGGCCAATCACAACGCACAGATTAGCTGGCCAATCAGGGACACAGAGATTTTCAAATCTGTGCGTTTCAGAAAGAGAGGGAAATATGAAGCTACAAAAATATATGTGGAAAATAATGTATTTTTTACCATAAACCACACAAACACATTGTATCATACCAAATACACAAAATAACATTGTTTTTAGCAATGAAATAGATGCTCTTTAATGTAACCAAGCAGGGTGGTAAATCAGCGTTTTTGATCTATTATGCTATAGGTACTGTATATAACTAGCTATTACACCGAACTTTCAGACCAAATTCATAAGCATTTTGGGCTTCTGTCATGTTGCAGTCCATTCTCTTCAGCATGCGTGTATTCACATCTGTTAATTGTGTGCATGTCAAGGTTGCATCTCTGTAAGCGAGTGTGTAGACAGCAAAAGGAGGCTACTCGCAACCATACGCACTCCTCATGCTCCATTTAAGATGATGATTATTTGCTTTGTTCTCCTGTCCGTAAATTATCATTATTTTTTTGACAGCTTGTCCGCAGAGGAACCCAGTGTGCGAAGTTAAGTGTTTTTAGAGCGTTCAAGTTGTTTGTGTTTTGGTGTGTGTGTACCCACTCTCATGTGTTTATCCACAGCAAAATGGCCTGACCACTCCTGACAGGACCATTGATTCAATACCGTGAAACAAACAAATCAAAAACGGCACACGGAAAACAACCAAGATGTGATTTCACTCACTGGCCATCTTTTCTGACAGATTTCCTCATCTTATTATTTTCCCACTGGAGCCAAAGTGCTGCACCTGCCAACCGTTTTAAAAAGGTATATCATTTTTAAAGGTACAGTTCACCTAAAACCCATAGTACCTTATTTTAATTTAGATTAACAATATTTTTGGTAACACTGTACAGTAAGGTTGTTAACATTAGTTATTAGAATAGTATTGGGATTTACATTAAAGGGGGGTGCATGATTTTTGAAAAACACATTGGAAAAGGGAGTCGGCGACTACCATAACACTACTAACCGACATCGTTGCCTGGGTTGCGTATGTGTGGGGCGGGTCTATCAAAAGAAGGTCCAGATTATATTGGGGTAGGGGCGTGTTTGTTTAGGTGATTTCAAATGTCAACATTGGCTTTCAGAGATCATGCACCCTGCCTTTAACAAAGATTAACAAATGCTAGAAAACTATATTGCTCATTGTTAGTTATGTTAGCCAATACATTTACTAATATTAAAGGAAAACACCACCGTTTTACAATACTTTACTATGTTCTTACCTCAACTTAGAAGAATTAATTCATACCTATCTTTTTTCAATGCGTGCACTTAATCTTTGTACTGCGCATCGTGAATGTGTTAGCATTTAGCCTAGCCCCATTCATTCCTTAGGATCCAAACAGGGATGAATTTAGAAGCCACCAAACACTTCCATGTTTTCCCTATTTAAAGATGAGTAGTTACACAAGTAAGTATAGTGGCACAAAATAAAACTTTTGTTTGGAGCCATAGGAATGAATGGGGCTAGGCTAAATGCTAACACATTCAAAAAGCACTGTGCACATATTGAAAAAAGATTGGTATGTATTAATTCATGTAAGTTGAGTTAAGAACATAATAAAATTTATTTTCCTATAACAAATACAACTTTATTGTAAAGTGTTTATTTGATAATGTAAAATTTTTCATGTTAATTTAAGCTTGATTTTATCATGCCTGAAAGATGCTCTGTTCAGCCCACTGTCATTTCTATGCTGAGGCCCAGCAAGCTGTCAGGGGTTGACCCTGAGGTGCAGGGAATTATGGGTAGTGGGATTACCAATGGTGGTACAGTCTCGGGCTTCCTCTGTGAGGCTAGCTGGGATGAGCAGATGGCATTGGTCTGGCAGTCACAGCGTGAGGTGAGATATCTCTTACACAAATGCCAATAAACTCTTCAGATTTTCAGCGAGTGTGCTGGTGACGCAACATAATGACAGATTTATGCTGCACAGCCCTGTGACAGCTGTGTGTCAACTCTTTAACTCTTCTCTATTATTTTCAGTGAATATATATGACTCTGAAGGCACAATATATACAGTAGTGACCAAAAGTGATGTTTAGCTTTGGAACCTTATTTAAATATGTGCGACCGTGTCTGTAGTCAGACTAAAGTCTCATAAACTAATTATGAGATTAAAAGTATCAAAGTTTTACTCAGTGGTTTCACATCGATTATAATCTCTGCCATGACCTTACTCAGTCAATATTAAAGTTATCAAGGATATATTTTCACAGAATGTTCTTTACAAATTGTACAATGAGTTTATGTAGAAAACAATCAATCACAAAAATGACTTCAGCTGGGTTTTCAGACTGAGTCACATTATTTAAAGATGCATTTATGCATGTTATGTAGTTGTGCTTGGAGACGTGGCAAAACACTCATAATGGAATTTCGAAATAACAAATTTGAGGATCAACAAAATATTAAAACTAATCAAATTATAGTATGTCAATATTCTTTTGCTTTTGTAACTAATGGTTAGTAAATACAGTAAGTAAACCTCACTCCCCGACCTCAAGAGGTGCTCTAGCGACAGACACTTGAGGTCATGGCCTTTTAGCCCCCTTGCGCACCCATGCCCAACCGATTGCCATTTCGAATCCTGCTAGTGAAAGACAACGAGTAAAGGACCGTTCACACTTTAATGATAACTATAACGATAACTATATTAGTGTTTAAATCATCGGACTATAACGATAACTTTTTGTTACTGTAATTCGCTCACAAGCGCTTTACTTGCGCAAATCACTTACCTTCAATGGCATTAAATAATACTGCATATTTCCTATAATAAAAACTTTTGCTATTGTTAACCTGTCACTGTATGTGTAAACATGCTGTTCTTGTAGTTTTTACACAGTGGGTTATAACCAGCAGCTGTTTTGCATAACGTTAACTCTAAACAGTTTGTGTAAATTATTATCTTACCTTTTGGCGTATTCAATGTAGTAGAAAAATCAGCATTACGTATTTTATCTTATGGACCTCAGCAATTAGCTTCTCCACCGTGTTATCTGTCATTTCAAATGTGCTGGCACTTGAAGTTCAAATAGATTTGATTGGCTGTCAGTGGTTTATCGTTCATCAGTTGGAAAATACAAATCGCTCAAAAAGTGATCCCAATGAGATCGTTCTTTGTATCTTTATCGTTATAGTTGTGGTGTGAACTCCGCTATTCTCTTTAATATAAAATAACTATATTTTTTATAGTTATTGTTATAATGTAAACAGCAGAGATGGGACCAAGTCACACATGTGCAAGTCTCAAGTAAGTCTCAAGTCTGAACCTTCAAGTCTCAAGTAAGTCCCAAGTATTTTTTTTCTTGGGCAAGTCAAGTCGAGTCACAGGCTATGTCAAGTCAAGTCAAGTCAAGTCCTGTAGGTCAAGTCAAGTCCAAGTCAAGTCACCTTATTATTGTAATTTTACCTGCAGAATCTGATCTTAATAAAGATATATAGAATATAAAGATATAAAAAATACTCATGTTCAGTAAAATACATCATGGAATCAAACAAAATTGTAATCTCTTCCGTTTGCGCGCCTAAATTTGAAATAGCTTGATCGCGCAAAAGACGTGATATGTGAACCGGCCTTAAGTCATTTTTCTCTGTGTGTGTGTGGGTGTTCAGGTGGCAAACTTAGACACAGTAGCCAAGTCTCGTACCGCTCAGATCAAGGGAAGTATTTTTACAAAATAAATCAAAATTATTTCGCCCACATTTGTCCCCAACATGGTATGATAAGGGTTAATGGCTACTTTAGCTATTATTACATTAGCTACCTACCAACTAACCTTCAAATGACGGACAAAATTGGAGGTTGTCGTCTGGCTGCCCGTGATTTTAATGTTGCATGTCTTGCAAAGCACTGTTCGTCTTTTGCCATCTTCTTGAAGCCAAAAGCGATGACCCCCGCTACCCCTCCGGCTGACATGTTGATATCTGTTCTAAGTGGGCGTGATGTGCGTAAGGTACGAGAGGGCATGACTGATGAAAGTGTCGTGATTCAGTCATGACAACGCCATTCTCAGCCTGCGCTCCAGCTGGGTCAACTTTATTTTTTAAAATAGTTAATATATTTTATATTCAAACTGAAAACATGATGTGATTAACACTCAAGTCATTCAAGTCATCGTGTCTCAAGTCAAGTCAAGTCCCAAGTCTTTAACTTCCAAGTCCGAGTCAAGTCTCAAGTATTTTATTTTTTGTCAAGTCAAGTCACAAGTCACAAAATTAGCGACTTAAGTCGACTCGAGTCCAAGTCACCAAGTCACAAGTCCCCATGTCTGGTAAACAGCCCTTAACTCTTTCCCTGCCATTGACGAGTTATCTTGTCAATTAAGAGAAAATGTTTCCCTGCAAATAACGCTTCCCTGACAAGTTTTTACCGTAATCTATAATTCCGCTATTATCCACTAGGTGGCACTCTTATCCAATTAATAAAAAACTGAAGCATCAGCTAATTTAATAACATTGTAAACTCCATGTATGTTTTGATCATCGTTCTGAATCTGATCTCTAACAAAAATGCAATTATTTCAGCTTTTTGCTCAAAATTTTGTATTTTTTGAAAACCTACCCATATTTGGTATCATTATAAAAAGAGAACAAATGAAGATAGGGTGAAACATTTTTTTCATTGTTTTGTTTGTTTGTTTGTTTGTTTGTTTGTTTATTGTTTGTTTGTAAGCAGATGGTCTGTTCTTTTATCTTTTGTAGTGTATGTTTATATATTTATAAAAGGACATTTTCCTGGAAGGCATTTTGATAAACTTTTGTAAAAATCACAAAAAAATAGGCAGGAATGAGTTAAGATCGGTTACACTTTAATATGTACAATAATCTATATTATATATGTTCCTGATATGCTGTATCATGTCAGAATTTTTTTACAAAACCTTTCCGTACAAAACAGGTTCCATTTTGTACCTTTACAGGTATACAAAACATAATACAATGTTGTACTTTTTTGGGTACATTACTGTACCTTTAAAAGTACTGAACACAGTAGATCCTCCTATTGTGTACCTTTAAATGCACAGTTAATGTGTTGTACCCCTAACATTTAAGTGGACTAAAATTGGTCCTTAAAGGTACGCAATAGGTCCTTATATGGTACAACATTTCAATGTGTTGTATACCCATAAATGTACAAAAATGAACCACCCTAGTGACAGAAAGGTACTGTTTTAAACATTTATTTCTATCCGTGTAGGTTGCCTTTTTTGCTAATAAATACTCTAGCCAAAAAGTGTTCCTCATTTTGTACCACACATTTTTTTAAAGTTTATTCTAACCTGACATTAAAAGCAAATATTGTACAAATATGCCCTGTAGACATCACTTTTGGCCACTACTGTATATATGTAGATATTTGTTTTTATTTGATCAGCATTAAATCACCCAAAACAAATATAATTGAGCTTCAAAACAACCTGTGCTCTCAAACTGTTAATTAACTTAATAAAGGGTAAAAACTTGTACAACCAAGATATTGATGATGTATAAATTAGAGCACCAGTGACTTGTTTACTTAATTAGTAAATTGATAATCCTTTAACTTAAGACTGGCGAGGAGGAGCAATTGATTGTCTTTTAGTTGTATATAGATCGCAGTTTGCCTGGAAAATCTTTAAGTTATCCTTGTTTGGATCCTTTCGCGCCTCCAAGCTTTTCTTTTCGTCTGATGTAACATCTGAGCTCTACATTTCCCTTGTTTTTAGACAAACAGAGAGACTTCATCCAACTGGGTGAGATAATAAACCAGCAAGTACATCTCAGGCCCGTTATTCAGCCCACTTTGCACGACTCGCTCAATGGAGGGTGATATTTATGATGGGGACGCCGAGCCTTTTACATTTTAATGAGCGCTAAATAGGAGCGGAGAAATATTGTTCATTAGGCGTAATCTGCGGGATTGCTTGAGTGAACTTCCTCATGAGAGCGCTTTAAACGCCTCACTCAAGTAGAGCAGTTTGTATGGTAATTAAGACGCCGCTTCGCAGTCAACATCTGTGGTTTATTTCTGGGCATCTGAATGCATTGTGTCTATGTCAGACGTTACTGAAATAAGAAGCGTGCATGCATGTACAATAGCGAGTCCCCCCCTCATCCCATTCAGAGCACACTTCTCCACAAACACACCCAGGACCTCTCAAGTCACAAGAAGGCTCCTTTATTCCTTCTGGAGCACATTAGAAAAAATTATAGCGTTGACGTTTCTTCATTAATCACGGCGACCGGCGATGGCAGCGAACGGCGCGGAGCCTTGGCAGTCGCCGGGGTCCCTGCCGCGCTAGCAGCCGCGCCCCAGACGCCAGCCTCTCAATGCCACAGCTGTTGCTGCCATCAGCCTCGCAAACATATGACACCCACCCCGGATCGGCCCTGTCCACACCAGCTTCCTGTGCATCCCAGAAGGGCTGAGGCCTGCTGTTGGTTGCTGCGGCACATGTGTGCATGGATGGATGGACGAAAAGAGGAAATGACCTGATGGATGGATTAGGGGATGTGGTGCACTCTTTCTGCGTATGAGGTTGTCCTTCACCTTTTTGCTGTTTCATGAACGTTGCTTCAAAATTGTTGCCGAAACACCCCGCTAGGTGGATTAATGGTGGTGCTCATTGTGACAACTTACCCCATGTGGTGTGACAACATGCCCCGCAATATGGCTTTGCGTGTGTTTGTGTGTTTGGCTGCCAGACGTCTGGGTCTGTGTTTGCACATGTGAGTCATGCTTTTTATCTATGCACACGTGCAAGATTGTATGAAGAATATATACAACTGGAGGCTGAGGTGCTCATACCAACACCGAGCTCCATGTCCTGCCATATGGTGGAGGCCACTGGGATTATATTCAGAATCAGGCCAGACCGCTCCCCGAAGAACCCCCATCTTTTTTTTCTTATTCTTACACACATAAATACACACATCTATACGTGAGAGGCCAGACCTCCATCCTTGGAGCTGTGGAAAGTAGGACAGGTTGAAGGAATGGAGCGAGCACAGACCCAGATGTGACACAGGTGCGCACACACCCATCCACCACAGCTTTTCCTTATGACACACACACACACAGTTGAGTTATCCCCCCAAGCATCTCCTTATGACCACTTTACAGCAATTTCTTGTCTACCCCCATGCACCCACCTCCTATTTATAGATTACATCACTTACCTATTCTACATCTCACTTTTAGTCTGTTAAGTATGTTTTCTTGTCGCACATGTGCATGTACATACAGTTACATAATTGTTTTGGAGTTTTGGACACACATCTTTATATACGAGAGTATTACAGTAAATATGTCATCATTATAGATTCCCAAAGCATCCCAAAGTCTATCATCAAGTCACTGCTTTGTTTCGATTTCCACAAAGACAGAGGTGGGGGCCGCTCTGTCGTGTTGCAGGGTTTTCACTTTGTCTTTGGATCTCAGCTGTTTCCAACCCGCCTATCCTATCAGTCACAACGTCACCGCTCTTTCTCCTCCTGGCATTGGTTCGGCCCGTGCCAGGTGTCCCTGATGGCGCTGACATGACCACTAATGTGCTGCCAGATTTTTTTGCCCACCCCTGCAGTTCAGTTTGGGAGGGATGTTCCCGGTGCTCCGGCGCATCGTCCATCTTCCTCCGCCCAGTTCGCGACCCTCCCGTGCGCATGTGAATGCACATGTGTGCAGCCAACCTTGCGTGCATTTTCGGCACTCCTCTGCCATTGCAATTGTCCCCATACAGTAGCTGTATGGGGACAATTTATTTTGTGTTTAGGCTAAGTTGGAAATCGTTATTGTTAAAAGTGTATGCTTAGCTCTGTTTTACCATGTTTACTTTATGCTATGTTGAAATTTCCAAAATAACAGCAAAGCAGTAAAAGAAGTTTCCATCAGGCCTGATTGCAACACAATGTATCTACATCAAATAGTGAAGTGAATTGTTAAGAGCGACTGCCTATGTAAATTTAACCGATAATATATGAGAGTAATTTAAGAGAAAGAGGCCGTGCCGTTCCTCCGAGCACCCGGTTCAATCTAAATGCTCTTCGAATATTCAAACAAGCTCATTTGTGATGTCTGCTGCGTGTTGGAGATGTTAACATCCCTCAGCCGAGCGGCAGTTATCATTCCCGATGCTTGTCGCACAGAGTACAATGAGATATAAATGAAAACGCACACACACACAATTCTCGCTGGCTTTTCTGGTGTGTTTGTCACCAGATACCACCATTACTGTTAACTACGCTATTAAATCAGCTTCCTATGCTGCGTTTCCCCTATTTTTGCATGGCGTTCTGGGACTCGTAAAGCGGCAGCAGATGTTAACAGTGCGCACGTTTAAAGATTAGCAGGTTTCAGACAAGCAGTAAAGCTGCATTGGGAGAAGTGATATTAATGTAGTGGTTTTATGTTGCAACACAGCTCATGGGGAGGAGACAAAACATGAGCCTCTGAGAATCAGAGGTCTGGGAACATGCTGTGTGGTCATTCATGAACGCGCACCTCTGGAGACGAAAAAACCAGAAGGAAGAGTGACACCTGCGGTGCATTTCAGGCGTGGTGTTTCGGGACTGTAGTGCGCTGTCCTTCAAAGCTCTGAATGTGAATGTTTCATTTGGGTGTAAGTGGGATGCATAAAAGCATGAAAAGTATAAGTTAGTTAGGCTGTTAGCCATGATAAATATTAAAGTAAAACACCACCGTTTTTCAATATTTTACTATGTTCTTACCTCAACAAATTAATACATACCCATCTTTTTTCAATGTGTGCACTTAATCTTTGTATAGCGTATCGTGAATTGTGTTAGCATTTAGCCTAGCCCCATTCATTCCTTAGGATCCAAACACGGATCAAATTAAGTGCATGTTTTGCCATACAATATAGTTCTCATTTTTTATCAATTTTTTAAAAATCACCACGTTTCATTCTGTGCCACCATACTTACTTGTGTAGCTACTCATGTAACAGTCTTTAAACATGGAAATGTTTAGTGGCTTCTAAATTCATCCCTGTTTGGATCCTAATGAATGGGTGGGGCTAGGCTAAACGCTAACACATTCACGATACGTATTATTTCATAATGTATTAATTCATCTAACAATACCATGTTATTGATAAATGACATGCTTGTAAATGTACCATATACCATGTTCATTACCCAGCTCTTCCTGTAATGCCAGAAGAAATAGGAAAAATATTCAGGAAACAAATGTGCAGCTTCACTGTAAAAAAAAAATGAAGCAATGCAATGAAGTCAATTCAACCTACTATTTTAAGTTTTGGCTTGGGAAAAGTTGACACAACTTATAAAATCAAGTTGAAATTGTTTAACTTAATTTTTTAAGTTAAAGTACCATAAGTTAAAGTAGCAGAAAACATATATGTTGATTTGACAAAAAAGCTGCATATTTTTTTCAACTGTAAAAAATAATAAGCTGGATTTACTTAAAAATACAGCATCATTTTTGCTTCCACTTTTTTAAAATTATTTTTATTTGAAAGTTTAAGTAATTGCATAAATTGTTTAAAATTCCATTTAATACTTACCTAAAAAAATGGATGCAAAAATGATGCACTTGTTTAACTTAATTTTTTAAGTTAAAGTAACATAAGTTAAAGTAACAGAAAATATATATGTTGATTTGACAAAAAAGCTGCATATTTTTTTCAACTGTAAAAAATAATAAGCTGGATTTACTTAAAAATACAGCATCATTTTTGCTTCCACTTTTTTAAAGTTATTTTTATTTGAAAGTTTAAGTAATTGCATAAATTGTTTAAAATTCCATTTAATACTTACCTAAAAAAATGGATGCAAAAATGATGCACTTTTTTGTAAGTAAATCCAGCCTTTATTTTTTTCAGTGTATGACGGGTGAATCCAGTTATTGCATTCGGGTGAAAATTATATAAAAATATAGCATTTTCATTTATAATGCCGCAATCGTATGTGATGTTTTGTTCAGGTTTTTTTTATACACACATAATGTTATGATTGGAAACACATGCCAATGCGAACAAATTTTAAATTTCTGCTCGTTCCAATGTTTTTTTGACCTGTGAATTTGTATCATATAAAAATTTTGCAGATTGTTTCAAATTCTGCTTTTTTATTGCCAGTTTGTTATTATAAATTATCTTGTAAACTTTGTAGAGCCACGTCAATTGCTTTTTCTTGTCTTACTGTACGTTTAAATCAAGTGTGCGCCCCTGGACAAGCCCTCTGCCAGCTGCCAACACTTTTACACTATTTTTCAATATTCCCTATAAATCACTTTGTCATGTACAGTACACATACATTTTTATTCAGGACAATGCTGATTTAAATGGAGGAAAGTTTTATGAGTAAGCACGTGCAGAAGGCCTTATTTTAAAACACCCCTACCTCTCACTTGTTTGACAGCTATAATTCAAAGTACTGTATGTGTTTGAAGGTCTTGAATGATAGTGGCGGCTCTGGGTTGAAATAGCTTGTGTTATTTGTCCTTGTTAAGGATGTTGTACTGTGCATCCCAATAACTTTATCCAGAAATTTGACTTTTGCATTATCGAAAATGAAAGTGGTGTTTCTCTTTACTACAGTATTGCGCAGTTTCTAATGTTATTGTGTTTAGCAAATTGATACTGTATATGATCCTTTCTGTAAAAACCAGGCTTAAGTTTTATAATTTAATAATGAGATTAGGAGCATCAGATTTTGACTTCAGTTATAGTTTTCACTTTGATTCTTAACATTTGACATGACCTTAGTCACTATTAAAGATATCAAGGTTATATTTTCAGAGGCTTTTCTTTACATTATTTAGGATGATTTTATGTAGACAACTTTATTATTCATTGTTCAATATTATGATTGTGACCCTGAACTACAAAACCAGTCATAAGGATCATTTTTTTTTAAATTGAGCATAGGAAAGCTGAATAAATTTGCTTTTCATTGGTGTATGGTTTGTAAGGATATGACTATAGAGTATTTGATTGAGATACAACTATTTTTAAATCTGGAATCTGAGGGTGCATAAAACTCTAAATATTAAGACTATCGCCTTTAAAGTTGTCCAAATGAAGTGTTTAGCAACACATATTACCAATAATAACTGAATGTTTGATATATTTATGGTAGGAAATGTACTTAATATTTTCATGGATCATCCTACTGTTTTTTGGCCAAAAAATAAATTTGGGCTTTTGCTACAAATATACCTGTGCCACTTATGACTGATTTTGTGGTCCAGGGTCACAGTTGAATTCACAGTAGATTAATGAAGGGTGGGAAGATGTCTGTGTTTTATATGCTGATAATGTGCTGTGCATAAAATAATAAATATTATACATAAAAAGGGCAGTTCATGAATAGAACCTTTGTACTTTATATGAAGTTACTACACAGGAATTGTACCTTTATTATCTATGTAGGAATTTCTCTCTTTCATGTGGTCATTTCACAATCCCTCCCTGATCTGAACAGAGGCCATCATTTCACCATGACCTGAAGCTGGAGTGAGCAAGCGGGCACAAACTCTCTTTCACAGAATATAAAACAGGCCGGCTGTCATGCACTTCCTGTTGCGGTGTGGCCGCAGGGTCTCGCTGGTTCCTCCAGCTTTGTCTTTCACATGAGATATAAGGAGACCGGTGTGCTGTTGCCTGGTGCTGCTCGCAGGCCGATTGTAGGGTGTGTGATTCTGCAGCGAGAAGAGAGGGAGAAGCCCGCAGACATCAACACCAATTGGCACTAATTAGGAGGCCTGGACTTGCTGGGGTTTCAGCAATGTTCATGTCAGGAATACTGATGCCAAACGAGAGCTGGGACACTGCTGCTGCCACTACAGTCACTACTGGAGTTTTATATTGTTTTTGCCTATCTAAGATAGAAAAAAGTATTGTTTACCATGGTAAATTTAAGATAGCTAGGTTGTTTGGTAGGTAGGTAGGTAGATACTGTAGGTAGGTAGGTACCCTTATGAAAATTAACAATGTTTTTTGTGGTAAAAGTGTAGTAATCATGTTTTTTGGGTGTATTGATTACTATCAGCAAAACACTGGTTTTACTACAGTAACCATGTTTTTTTTTTAACTGTAGTAAAACCATGGTTAATTTTAAGGGTAGGTAGGTAGATACTGTAGGTAGGTAGATATTGTAGATTAATACTGTAGGTAGGTAGGATGGTTGGTTGGTTGGTTGGTAGGTAGGTAGGTAGGTAGGTAGGTAGGTAGGTAGGTAGTTAGGTAAGTAGGTAGATACTGTAGGTAAGTAGGTAGGGTCGACAGGTAGGTAGGTAAGGTAGATACTGTAGGTAGGTAGGTAGAAACTTTAGGTAGGTAGGTATGCAGGTAAGTAGGTAGATACTGTAGGTAAGTAGGTAGGGTCGACAGGTAGGTAGGTAAGTAGGTAGATACGGTAGGTAGGTAGATACTGTAGGTAGGTGAGTAGGTAGATACTGTAGGTAAGTAGGTAGACAGGTAGGTAGGTAAGTATGTAGATACGGTATGTAGGTAGATACTGTAGGTAGGTAAGTAGGTAGATACTGTAGGTAGGTAGGTAGATACTGTAGGTAGGTAGATAAGTAGGTAGATACTGTAGGAAGGTAGGTATGCAGGTAGGTAGTAAGTAGGTAGGTAGGTAAGTAGGTAGATATGGTTGGTAGATAGGTAGATACAGTAGGTTTGCAAGTAAGTAGGTAGATACTGTAGGTAGGTAGGTATGCAGGTAAGTAGGTAGATACTGTAGGTAGATAGATATGCAGGTAAAAAGGTAGATACAGTAGGTAGGTAGGTCAGTAGGTAGATACTGTAGGTAGGTAGGTAGGTATATATTGTAGGTAGGCAGGTAGGTAGGTAAGTAGGTAGATAGATACTGTTGGTAGGTAGATACTGTAGGTAAGTAGATACTGTGGGTAGGTAGGTAGCTACTGTAGGTAGGTAAGTAGGTAGATACTGTAGGTATGCAGGTAAGTAGGTAGACACTGTAGGTAAGTAGGTAGATACTGTAGGTAGGTAGGCAGGCAGGTCAGTAGGTAGATACTGTAGGCAGGTAGGTAGATATTGTAGGTAGGAAAGTAGGGAGATACTGTAGGTAGGTAGGTAGGTATGCAGGTAAGTAGGTAGATACTTTAGGCAGGTAGGTAGATATTGTAGGTAGGTAGGTAGGCGGGCACGTAGGTAGGTAGATAATGTAGGTAGGTAGGTATGCAGGTAAGTAGGTAGATACTGTAGGTAAGTAGGTAAGTAGGTAGATACTGTAGGTAGGTAGGTATTCAGGTTTGTAGGTAGATACTCTAGGTAGATAGATATGCAGGTAAGTAGGTAGATACTGTAGGTAGATATATATGCAGGTAAGTAGGTAGATACTGTAGGTAGATAGATATGCAGGTAAGTAGGTAGATACAGTAGGTAGGTAGGCAGGTACTGTAGGTAGATACTGTAGGTAGGTAGGTAGAAACAGAAGATAGATAGATAGATAGATAGATAGATAGATAGATAGATAGATAGATAGATAGATAGATAGATAGATAGATAGATTGATAGATAGATAGATAGATAGATAGCCATTTTAGTACAAGTATTCACCCTGGCTCACATGTTTTCTATCCCTGCTGTGTCTTAGCCTCTGTCCTGGCCAATCACTGCTCTTTATGGGATTAGCTAACCACCTATAATGTCCTCTGCCCTCATCATCCCTAGAAAAATCACTCTGGGCAAGCACGGCAGGGATCTCACCTGTAGGAGAGCATGGCTCAGCTATCCTGCCACGGCCTGGGTTGTTTACCAATAATGTGCCTTTGAAAGATATGAGAGGGAATGTATATAAAATGGGCATTCATGGACACCAGTAACATCTTTCACACACAGAAAATTGCAAGGCTTAGGCGGTGGGGAAAGCACTTCAATGACCAAACAGATGTTGCATCTCATCACCGCAGGAAACATCATACACATTTACAGCCTGGTGTGTTGTTAGTCATTGAGACATCATGGAGTTAAGGTTTATTGAGCTTAATCCAAGAAGAAAAATGAATGTCATGCAGAGAGCATGATAGTATCTTATCTTCATTTCTCTCCACATGACCATGCCTGGTGGAATTTGTTCGTGCAATATCTAAGCGAGTGTCGAAGATTACATTTTTTCCCATTGGCTCAGGAAACTAACTGGATCTCGGTTGCAATTTAATTAATAAATCATAAACAGTCTGACTGAACCAAACCATTTTCACACTCACATTGCAGCTTCCTTTTATTTGCTTAGGCACAAATCATTGTTGACATCTGATCGTTGCACTGTGGTAAGCCTGTGTTTGGAACTAAGTTTAGTTCAGCCGAACTATTTTGGGAAAGGAGCTCTTGACGCAAGGCTGCTCCGCTGAAAAATCTCCCCCAGATTGGATTCCATAGGAGCATCACCAGGAAGCAATCAATAAATGAGCGGAAAGAAGCTTGTCTCCCCTGATCATGATGTCCCAGCGTCCTCAGAGCTAAAAGAGTGAAGAGTCAAGCATTTGTGTTTCCTAATGAACCCATTCCCCTCTGCTTTATCATTAGTGCTCACTAAGGCCGGGCTCACACTATAGGACTTGCTAAATCCTGGCCGATTGTGAAATCTGGTTGCAGCACACACATAAGGAGAATCTTAATAGATTTTTTTAACTAATCTTAAACATGCCCACACTACAAGATTCGAAAAGCATGGCGCATCACACACTACAGGATAATATTAAGATGATCGGGCCAGAGCAAGCACTTTACGTCACCTCACTGATAAACCTATGGAGATTGTGACACATTTATTATTATTTTTAAAGGATTGCACCACTTCCTTACAAAAAATCCAGATAATTTACTCACCCCTATGTCATACAAAATTTTTGTTACTTTGTTCATTCGAGATTTTTTTCTCATTTTATTAGACTATTTTTCTGGCAACCGTGACAACCGTTTCGCTAGATAAGACCCTTATGCCTCGGTTTGGATCATTTGGAGCCCTTTGAAGTTGCATTGAAACTGCAATTTTAAACTGCACTAAAACTGTTGAGGTCCACTTAAAATAATTTTTTTCATGAAAGTGAAATATTCCTTTAAGGAGATTTGTGTACCAGTTTTATGCTACAGGTGAAAAACATTTAACTATACCTTTATATTGTATTATTTTATTTATTTATATATTATTTTTACCTCTCTACTCAAATTAGGGATAACCACAGTGCTTGTCATGATGGGGATGTGAGGTTATCTCTTGGGCAAGTTTTTGTACAATTAGTTTTATTGCCCTGTTATATTTACTTATCTTGTCATATTATAAATCTTCATCTCTTGCTTTCTCTTTCTCTCATGTTCAGTTTTAGTGTGCTTTACATTTGTTTGTATGTATTGCCAAAGCATTATATACAAATAAAACAACTGCTTTGGAAAAATGCTAAATCATTAAATGTAATATTGCAAAACATCATATTTAGTCAAAAATTTTGCAACAACATTGATGGAGGAATAAGATAAAATGACACAAAATACATTATTTTTGGGGGGGGGGTTGAGTGCTATAAAAGATTTCGGACTTAAAGCCACTTTAGCAAATGCAAATCAAATGATAACATTATTTTCTTACAAACGGTTTTGTCCAGTTAAATTCAAACACCCTTAAGTGTTATTGGCCATTTTAAGCAGCACCACCAAACAGCTTGTTGCTGCCTCTCTCTCCTTTGGCTGCCTGTCTGCTTTTTCACTCCATCATTCTGCACTTTTATTGCCACGTGTACAGACAGAGATGGACTTTGACAGCAGGCAGTGGACAGCGCCTGATCTCAGACCTGCACCCACCCCCCATCGCCCCACAGGGAGGGCAGGAGATGAGCCCCGCGCGCCGGTGGCCGCAGGAGCTCCACGGAGAACCCATGTATCACTGTAATGTCTTGTGAAGGGCCACTTTGCCAAGAGTATTAATTAGAGGTCAGGCTTTTGGGGAGCTGCTTTGTTTCAGCCCCAACTCCACACTCTGCCAGGTCAGGGCTTCACTCCAGCACGGCTGCTTAAGGCCTTTGTGTATGTGTGTGTGTTACACATCACACTGCTTGATCTCAGTTCAGCTTTTTTTCTCACTTCCACCAAAAGTCCACTCTCGATTTTAAACAGATGCATTTATGGATCGTGTTCTGTACATATTTTAAGATTTCCACTTCATTTTATAGTTTGATTGTTTATTTACTTGCTATTACACTGTTTTCACCTGTAGCATTAAACTGGTACACAAATGTCCTTAAAGGAATATTTGACTTTCATGAAAACAATTCTTTTAATGAGTGGACCTCAACAGTTTCAGTGCAGTTTAAAATTCCAGTTTCAATGCAGCTTCAAAGAGCTCCAAATGATCCAAACCGAGGCATAATGGTCTTATCTAGTAAAATGGTTGTCACGGTTGCCAGAAAAATCCTGATTTTTTTTCCTAAAAAACCTTGGAGGTATATTGGCAATATTGTTACATAGTAGGTAATTTTTAAAGGGGACATTTCACAAGACTTTTTAAAAGTGTCAAATAAATATTTGCTGTCCCCAGAGTACATATGTGAAGTTTTAGCTGAAAATACCATATAGATAATTTATTATAGAATATAAAAATTGCCACTTTGTAGGTGTGAGCAAAAATGTGCAGTTTTGGGTGTGTCCTTTAAAATGCAAATGAGCTGATCTCTGCACTAAATGACAGTGCCGTGGTTCGGTTTGTGCAGTTTTTGGGGCAGTATTATCCCCTTCTGACATCACACGGGGAGCCAAATTTCAACGATCAATTTTTTTCATGATTGCAGAGAATGGTTTACCAAAACTAATTTACTGGGTTGATCTTTTTCACATTTTCTAGGTTAATAGAAGCACTTGGGACCCAATTATAGCATTTAAACATGGAAAAAGTCTGATTTTCATGATATGTCCCCTTTAAAGGGTACTTTTCCGGTGGCATCTGGGACAATTTTTGACTTTTTTTTGACAAAGTTGAGCTGTAATACTTTCTATATGTAGGTAGTATGAGTTCAAGTCTGGCTTGCTTTCTTGATTCTGTTTTACATGTTCTTGTTTTTATTTCCTGTCATTTCTATCCTCAATTTCAAAAATCGCATTAGTTACAAAAACTAATTAAACGTTTTCCCAATATTTCCAGTCTGATTCCCATTTCTTTTGTTTCCTTCCTTCCCCCAGTGCACAGTTTGTTAAGGTTCTGGCATTAACAGGCAGTACGGAGAGGCCTGTACAGGTGCTGCGGAGATGACCGTGTCAAAAGTTAACAGGATTTCACCCAGCAATGGAAACCAGAGATAGAAATCGGAAAATGTTTATGTGATATTGCATCCAGAATGACAACTGTCAATAGCTGCTGGATGGAGGTGAGGCAGGTATGGATTTTTAAAAGGCGCTCGTCCAACCCTGCCTGTCATTAGATAGTGACCAACTTCAGTTTGCCTGTGCATGTTGAAAATTTAATCTGTCGACAAATGCTACCTTAATAGGGTCTAGGGAGATGGGGGGAGGAACGGAGAGTTGAGGATTGTGCCAAGCAGTGTAGAATCACATTCATTTATACTCTAATGATTTTAATGTTGTATATAAAGAGTTTGGTTCCAAAATGCTATAAATTTTACAAATAAATCATTAATGCCAAAATCAGTTTTGTATCAGGTCAGTAATAAAAAGTAAATTCTTTATTTTAAGCCGTGTTAAAATCCGCTGTGTTATTCTATCATATTTTCTCCCTTTTTGCCCAAAACGCTATAAAGGCCACTACTCGTTCTCAGCAGAATGCAATAAATTAGCTCAACAAATCAAAGCCCACCATTACACACATTGTAAACAATGATGGCGGCGCTTTGCATACACATGGAATCCTAGTTTTCCTCATCTGCTTTGTACTTTGTGATCAACAAACAAACAAAAACAAAATAATACTTTTGATGGCATTGAAAAACCTGTGGTGGTTTCTGTGGCGGGGAAGAAGCGAAAAAACGAATAATTTACGTGAGAGGCACTCGGGAAAAGGAAAAATGTTGGCTGCTGCTTGTTCTCCCGACAGCATCAAGCTTCTGTCATGCTAACACATTGACCCCAGGGGATCTTATGAAAAACTTTTCATTATTTAACACGAAGTCAACAAAAATCAAGCAGGACCAAAACATTTTACAGCTGATCGCTGTCAAAAAAGTTCAGCGATGACATCCCAAGGATGACAGCAGCAGTGACAGTGTTCTTAATATGACAAAGTAAATGTTTTGGTTAATGCTATTAATGTTTATTTTTTTTAATCAGTGAATACCACTAGTCAACTAAATAAATAAACTGTAACATACCGAAAACAAATGCACATTTATATATTGATTCAATAGATTTATAGCATTTTGGGGAAAAAAATGGTTATGGTTTTATTGCATTTTGCAGAAAAAATAATCCGTTTTTATAATAAATCTTTGAAAATCAAATTATGGATTTGAATTTTTAATGTTACTATAACCTAAAGATGCTATGTGAAAGTTTGTAACAGAAAAAAGTGTTTTTTATCTTGTCTTGTCTTGGTATAGAAAACACGTTTTTACCTAAATTTGTCAAAATTGATTTATTGCGTTTTAGAACCAAACACTTCATATGTAAATATTAAATATAAAATCTTATGCTGATTTTCATTCAGAAAACTGGGTAAAAAAGTCCCAAGCTGTCACTGGAGCATGCAGTGCCCTTTATAAGGTACCAATATGAACTTTTTAGGTGCAAAGGTGTACTTTTTGAAAGGGTATTACCCCAGTGACAGCTATTTTTTACCATTTTTCAGGACAGTGTACGTGTGTAATAAGTTACTGTAATTTGCCCCAATTTTGAATGTATGTCCAATCGATCTGGTAATTTTTATTCCATCAAAATCCTTATCTCTAAATTTCACGCCTCTCATAGCAGAACCCAGTAGACTAATATTATGTATACGTTTCCTGAAAAGAAAGCATTGCAGTTTGGCAGCAGTGCATAAACACTATATGCATTTTACTGGCCATAGCACATATACTTGTAGATGTCTCTTGAGTTAAATGTACAGTCTTCTGTTTTACAGAGCAGTCATTCTCTGAAATACACACTGCGAGAGTGAAGAGCCATGACCGTACCAGCAATTACTGACTCGGCACCTCTGACTCTTTAATTTGTTCCTCACAGACTTGCCTGCAGCCAATACGCAAAATCAATAGTCTCTCCTCCAGAAGAACTACTGCCAACAGCTCCACTGACATATGAAGATACATGTTCCTACATGAGGTGAAAATAAAAGAATTGCACATTTATTTGTAACATTTTTACAACGTAACATGTTCAGTTGGGGTAAGGTTTGTTTGTTTGTTTGTTCTTTATATTCGTCTGCAAATCCGCTAAGTGGCTGTCTGTCAAAGCGATGTAAATTGTTCTTGGTGAGCTGTTAATCTATGCCGAATCCATGAGCTATTTAGTTGTAGTGCAGTAAGTGTTTCTCTGTTCAGAGGAAACCACTCATTATCACAGCATGTAACAGGATTTGCTCTTAGCACTTAGCAGTTGTCGAAATTCACTTTATACCTGGTTTTTCTCATTATGTGATAATGGACGGAGAAATGGGGTGGCTCGATAGCCTCACAATTAATCTCATCTGCATTGTGTTAACTCTGTTACCAGAGGAGGAGCGAAGGTGCTCCCTAACATTTTTCTGCCGGGCACTTTTCTAAGAAACACATAAGAAAATAAAGAGGGGTTGAACTGGGGTCGCCCATCAAAGCTTTAAATTATGATTAACATAACTTAATAGATAATTATCTGCAAGAGGACATACTTTATTGATGAAATCACCTCTCTCTTTTTGTACAACTGTTAAACCAATACCTGTATGGCAGATGAAAGAAACGTATTAACATGAAATAACGCCTGCAACACTTCTGTAATGAGATGCACTTCTGACTGACACAGAATATTAAGAGAGATAAGTAAGGGGCGGGACTTGTTGTTTTCAATGGGAATTAGTTTTGAATGTAATGATTTTGGTTCAAAAAATTTTACATTAATTTATTTGGCAGATAGTTAATGCAATGTGCATTACAAGGTATACATTTTATCAGTATGGGGCTTGACCCCTTGACTTTTTGCACTGCTAACACAATGCTTTTGTACTGTAATTCAATGATGAAGTTCCTGTATGCATTGCATTCATGTGAAGTGTAGTGGTGGGGGGGGGGGGGCAGGGGGCACTACTCCCCCCAGTCCAGAGCCAATTCTGATTTTGTCAAAGCTATTAATGAAATAATAATATGATAATTCATATTTTATTTGTCTAATCTTAATATTTTAATAGGTAGACTGAATAACTTATGGCTAAAATAGTTTTAATTCATTTAAACCATATTTAAAAACCATGAAGCCGCACTCTCTTGCTTATAATTGCATTTAAGGGATAAAATTTAAATAATCTTATATTTTACTCAACCTTAAGCCGTCCGATGTGTATATGAATTTCTGCTTTCAGCCAAACACAGTTTGAGTTATTGTCAATAATATCCTGCCTTTTTCAGCTTTATAATGGCATTGGATAGTGCCCCATTTTTAAAGTTACAAGAAGCGCAACATCAATAACGAATCCAAACAGTTATTAAATGTCTTCTGAGGTGACGCGATGGGTTTTTGTAACATTGGGTCAGAGGTCAGCCTTCCTCCTGACCTCAACTCTCTCATGAACATGTGTAAGACTGTAGTGTATAAAATTATATAAATGTTGTCTTACTTACCCTAAGCTTTGGAAGACATTTACTTTAAAAGATTAGAGTCCTTTGAAGCTGCATTGAAACTGCAATATTAAACTGCATTAAAACTGTTAAGTGTTGGGGTCAATTAAAGCTCATTAAAATGAGAAAAATGTTTTCCTCAAAAACATAATTTCTTCTCGACTGAACAAAGAAAGACATCAACATTTTGGATGACATGGTGGTGAGTAAATTATCTGGATTTTGTTTTTAAGAAAATTGACTAATCCTTTAACCATATGGATTAGTTTTTGATAGATGGATGCACTTTAAAAAATGGGGCACTATTCACTGCCATTATAAAGCTGAAAAGAACCATGACTCAGACTGTGTTTGGCTGAAAGATAAAAGGTTTAAGGATGAGTAAATATGGGCAATTTTTTTATTTTGGGGTGAACTACATGTATTCCTTATAGAGCAACTAAACCCCTAATCAGAGCCTGACTCCACCTACTGGCAATATTTAAAAAAAATGCAGGAAAAGTGGGAAGGCCCCAACAGCGGAGATAGAGGGGACGAACTAAGCTCGTACCAAGGGTGTGGTGACATCGTAACAAGGGCGTGGTGAGCTTAAATCTGCTTACGTAGGGTTGTACCGCTTACATCACGCAGTACCACAACATCCAACAGGAAAATTAAACTGCAGTAGCCAACTGAAGAGGGCAGCATTCGGACGTTTTTATATCATATATTGTAGCATTGAAACACTTATGCCCAAATGTTAAAAAAGTTAATCAAATCAATGAACAGCACTAATAAAGCCCCATTCTTACAGGTCATTAACTAAAAAAAAGTTGGTTTAGGGTTTAGTTACTCTTTAAAAAGCGCAAAAGGTTGAGGTCGTTTCACATACTGATAAAATGTATACTTTGCAATTCACTGAGCGTCGCTGTGAAAGTAGGGTGGATAGTATTTTAATGTTGTCTTTAAAGTTGACAGACTTTAAAATAAAAAGGGTTTCCTACAACTTATCAACTGTACGGTCTCTAACCCTGAGCATTCAAACAGTCGTATTTTTAGACATCGTACCCCCTCTAACATATGTAGGCTTAAAAGACCCAACTACATTAATTGTGACTTCAAGCTAAGTTTTCAAACTTTGTGGACCAGAATATGACCAGTGGCCTGGCGTTAGACCAGCTGGAGAACTCCTGTTCATTAGTGTTATGGGCAGGGGGCGGGTCGTGGTCCTTATATGTGTTTGTTGCAGGGCTGTACTGTAAAGTGCCGGTGAGAAAGCAGCCTGCAGACTGGGAAAGCTGATGTCACAGGGCGGTATATGATGACGTGGAGGGCCAGCAGTGCAGTTAGGTCTGTCATTGTGCATCCATCACAGCTACAGCCAGTCGCTGGCCTCTCTCCATCCCCACAGCTGAGACCAATGTGGACAGACAGTTGGAGCCCCTCGTATCTAAAACTAAGCAGTTCAGACAGATGACACCCCTTAGGAGCGCTGAAATATATGTCCCCACCCATGTGCTTTTTGTAATTCCAGCAGTGACGAAAGATCACAGGTTATTGTCCACCATTGTGAACCACCATCAGTTTTGGTTTTTCAATTGGGAGGCCACAGAAGGGATTTCATTATTATCTCATCGTTACAAGATTAAATGTAGATCATGTTTTCTTTATATAATTTTATTTCCTGAGAAATGGATCCCAGTAATCTCTCTTGGAGTTTCAGAAAAGATCTCAGCTCATCTCTCAAACTATGCTAATATGTAAAATCCATGCTAAGTTTTAAAATCTAATTGATTTCAGTAGTTTTCATTTTAATTTCAGGCCTTACTCGCCCAATTTTTAAGATATCAAGGTTAAATTGTCACAGCATGTTCTTTATATTATGTACTGTAGGATTATTTTATGGTGAAAACAGTAAATTACTTTAGCAGGGTTACATATTTGCTCAGAAACCAAATTCTGTTTCAAAATGATAGAGATGTAGAACAAGAGATTAAATACAAAAAATGTCTTATTAAGTTCTTTATCCTCAAATTTTAAAACTACATTGTCAGAATTTTTTTTTACCCAGGTTGTAACTAGAGTGGTAACCTTTCAAAAAGTACAGCTTTGCACCTAAAGAGTTCATTGTAGTACCTCAAAGAGACATATTGGTACAAAAGAGTGCTTATTAGTACCTGAAAAAAACATATTAGTATCTTGAAAGGTACATATGTAAAATGTACATATATGTTTTTAATGGTACTGCCCCAGTGACAACTGGGGTACATATTTGGACCATTTTTTCCAACAGTATGCATTTTTAATCCGTCAACAAAAAGTAATTTTAGAAGACAACAATAAGAACATATAAATGAAGCAACAAAGAACTTCAATTTAACCCTTATTTGTTTTTGTGGACATTTTTGGCTTTTTTGTCTTAATTTGGCCACAACTTTCTCTGTGTTTAAACAAATGGTGTGCTTTTAGTGACAAATCTTATATATACACATATTTTAAGAAAATGCTTTGAAATTGTTCAATAACTTAACAATATACCATGGGCAAATTTACTACCCTTTCGTGTTGTTCATGCAATGTAAAAATACTTTACTGTCCTAAAATTTTTTGTTAAATCAACTCAGATTTACAAGTCATGTCAACTTACCATTATTTATCTTGACAAGAGATGAGTTGTTACAACTTATAAAATGAAGTTTTTTAACACATGTAGTTATAACAACTTATCTCTAGTCAAGATAAATAATAGTAAGTTGAAATGACTTGTAAATCTGAGTAAATTCAACAAAAAAATTAAGGCAGCAAAGTATTTTTTACAGTGAAAAAGCCACTAAATTAAACTGCTGTAAAAATGTATCAGATTATTATTTTTTGCATAAATCTGTTAATAAACCTACTGATCAAAACTACCACAAAAATTCCATGATTTTAACTCTTTAATTGTCAAGTTCATAAGTGGTGTCACTGATTTGGGAAAAACACACAAAATTACAGATTTCCAATATAAAAAATGATTGTGGTCTTGGGCATGTCAAAGATTAGTAAAAACATTGGCTTTGATGCATTTTTAGTTTTTGTGCAGCATCAGATTTTATTTTATTCTGAGCAATAAACTTTCCTTCAGGCCACAGCGGTTGGTCTTCTTTCTAAAAATCCAGGATTGAATCTCTGTACTGTTCTCTTGTTGCATTGCTCCTGGAGCTCTTGAAATGCAATGTAAAGGGAGAATATAATGCTCGCTTTCATTCTGGATGCCATTCAGCCTAATACTGTAAAACACTTTAAACAAGAAACATGACCTCTGGACCACAAGCCACAAAATCTAAATCATTGATGAGATGCTCTTCTTAGCTATAAGCTCTGGCCATCCTTGTCAATCTTCTTCAACAATTATGCACCACTATCCTTTGTTATTTTTTATTGAGAATGTGGTTCTGTTTTTACATGACGTCCTTTAATGGCAGATTCATGCTTAAGGCATCCCATTTTTCTTTATTTCTTTTCTTTTCAGACACACCGGATGATCGCTGTCATATTTGATATTATTTGATTGGCTTCATGACTGAAATACATCTGCACTGCCAAATGTGCTCATTGAGATACCCAGAGGAAAATTTTATTGCTCAGAGGTTGCTCTTTCATAGCTCTGGATACTTAGTGGAGTTCTCAATTATGCTTTATTTAAGTATCAACTGTGTCTCTACTGATCAATTTATGGTTCTTCTAAAATTCATTAGGAAATAAATAAAATGACATAAAAATTACTTGTAAGAGCAACTTTTAGCATTTTAAAGCACCATTATCCCAATGATTGTTAAAGCAGATTCTCATGAATAATTTTTCATATAAATATAAGATACAAAACCAGGCTTGGCTCCACGGGGGATCTAGAGTGGGCCTGGCCCACCCAATCAGAGGCTTGGCCCACCCTGGCCCCAAACCACATAGCAGACAATCTTTTGGCCAAAAATCTGTAATTTTATAGTATATTAACAGACAACATGAGAATAATTCTTAAGAAAAACAGCATTTCAGATTCCGACCAAAATCCAACGTTAATCCAACGTCAGATTCCGACCAAAATCCAACGTTAATCCAACGTCAGATTCCGATCAAAATCCAACATCAGATTCCGACCAAAATCCAACGTCAGATTCCGACCAAAATCCAACGTTAATCCAACGTCAAATTCTGACCAAAATCCAACATTAATCCAACGTCAGATTCTGACCAAAATCCAACGTCAGATTCCGACCAAAATCCAACGTCAGATTCCGACCAAAATCCAACATTAATCCAACGTCAGATTCCAATCAAAATCCAACGTTAATCCAACGTCAAATTCTGACCAAAATCCAACGTTAATCCAACGTCACATTCTGACCAAAATCCAATGTCAGATTCCGACCATAATCCAATGTCAGATTTCGACCAAAATCCAACATTAATCCAACGTCAGATTCCAATCAAAATCCAACGTTAATCCAACGTCAAATTCTGACCAAAATCCAACGTTAATCCAACGTCAAATTCTGACCAAAATCCAATGTTAATCCAACGTCAGATTCCAATCAAAATCCAACGTTAATCCAACGTCAAATTCTGACCAAAATCCAATGTTAATCCAACGTCAGATTCTGACCAAAATCCAACGTCAGATTCCGACCAAAATCCACCGTTATTCCAATGTCAGATTCCGACCAAAATCCAACATTAATCCAATGTCAGATTTCGACCAAAATCCAACGTTAATCCAACGTCAGATTCTGACCAAAATCCAACGTCAGATTCCGACCAAAATCCAACGTCAGATTCCGACCAAAATCCACCGTTATTCCAATGTCAGATTCCGACCAAAATTCAACGTCAGATTCCGACCAAAATCCAACATTAATCCAACGTCAGATTCCGACCAAAATCCAACGTTAATCCAACGTCAGATTCTGACCAAAATCCAACGTTAGATTCCGACCAAAATCCAACGTTAATCCAACGTCAGATTCTGACCAAAATCCAATGTCAGATTCCGACCAAAATCCACCGTTATTCCTACGTCACATTCCGACCAAAATCCAACGTTAATCCAACATCAGATTCTGACCAAAATCCAACATTAATCCAATTTAAGATTTCAACGAAAATCCAACGTTAATCCAACGTCAGATTCCAACCAAAATCCACCGTTATTCCAACGTCAGATTCCGACCAAAATCCAACGTTAATCCAATGTCAGATTCCGACCAAAATCCAACATCAGATTCCGACCAAAATCCAACGTCAGATTCCGACCAAAATCCAACATTAATCCAACGTCAGATTCCGACCAAAATCCAACGTTAATCCAACGTCAGATTCAGACCAAAATCCAACGTTAATCCAACGTCAGATTCTGACCAAAATCCAACATCAGATTCCGACCAAAATCCAACATTATTCCAACGTCACATTCCGACCAAAATCCAACGTTAATCCAACATCAGATTCTGACCAAAATCCAACATTAATCCAATTTAAGATTTCAACCAAAATCCAACGTTAATCCAACGTCAGATTCTGACCAAAATCCAACGTCAGATTCCAACCAAAATCCACCGTTATTCCAACGTCAGATTCCGACCAAAATCCAACGTTAATCCAACCTCAGATTCCGACCAAAATCCAACATCAGATTCCGACCAAAATCCAATGTTATTACAACATCAGATTACGACCAAAATCCAACGTTATTCCAATGTCAGATTCCGACCAAAATCCAACATTATTCCAACGTCAGATTCCGACCAAAATCCAACGTTAATCCAACGTCAGATTCCGACCAAAATCCAACGTTTTTCCAACGTCAGATTCCGACCAAAATCCAAGTAATTTTAGAAGACAACAATAAGAAAATTACAAAATCCGACCAGAATATCACATGACACGATGGCTACTTAACAGACACACCCTCTGCTTATTTTCATGCGATTAATCTAGATTAAAAATTTTCATGACCAAAATCCAACGTCAGATTCCGACCAAAATCCAACATTAATCCAACGTCAGATTCCGACCAAAATCCAACGTTAATCCAACGTCAGATTTAGACCAAAATCCAACGTTAATCCAACGTCAGATTCTGACCAAAATCCAACATCAGATTCCGACCAAAATCCAACATTATTCCAACGTCACATTCCGACCAAAATCCAACGTTAATCCAACATCAGATTCTGACCAAAATCCAACATTAATCCAATTTAAGATTTCAACCAAAATCCAACGTTAATCCAACGTCAGATTCTGACCAAAATCCAACGTCAGATTCCAACCAAAATCCACCGTTATTCCAACATCAGATTCCGACCAAAATCCAACGTTAATCCAACGTCAGATTCCAACATTATTCCAACGTCACATTCCGACCAAAATCCAACGTTAATCCAACATCAGATTCTGACCAAAATCCAACATTAATCCAATTTAAGATTTCAACCAAAATCCAACGTTAATCCAACGTCAGATTCTGACCAAAATCCAACGTCAGATTCCAACCAAAATCCACCGTTATTCCAACATCAGATTCCGACCAAAATCCAACGTTAATCCAACGTCAGATTCCGACCAAAATCCAACATCAGATTCCGACCAAAATCCAACGTTATTCCAACATCAGATTACGACCAAAATCCAACGTTATTCCAATGTCAGATTCTGACCAAAATCCAACATTAATCCAATTTAAGATTTCAACCAAAATCCAACGTTAATCCAACGTCAGATTCTGACCAAAATCCAACGTCAGATTCCAACCAAAATCCACCGTTATTCCAACATCAGATTCCGACCAAAATCCAATGTTAATCCAACGTCAGATTCCAACATTATTCCAACGTCACATTCCGACCAAAATCCAACGTTAATCCAACATCAGATTCTGACCAAAATCCAACATTAATCCAATTTAAGATTTCAACCAAAATCCAACGTTAATCCAACGTCAGATTCTGACCAAAATCCAACGTCAGATTCCAACCAAAATCCACCGTTATTCCAACATCAGATTCCGACCAAAATCCAACGTTAATCCAACGTCAGATTCCGACCAAAATCCAACATCAGATTCCGACCAAAATCCAACGTTATTCCAACATCAGATTACGACCAAAATCCAACGTTATTCCAACGTCAGATTCCGACCAAAATCCAACGTTTTTCCAACGTCAGATTCCGACCAAAATCCAAGTAATTTTAGAAGACAACAATAAGAAAATTACAAAATCCGACCAGAATATCACATGACATCTGCTTATTTTCATGCGATTAATCTAGATTAAATATTTTAATCTATTGACAGCCCTAGTAGAAATATAAAAAATGTGGTTGGCAAGCTGTCCCTCAGATGGTTTAGTCAGTGAAAAAAATCATGAGAATTCACTTTAAATCTCACAATTATTGTTTGCAGGACTTTGCCCATAATAAAAAGGGTGTAAGAGACATGAACTTAGACTTTATTTAGGACTGCAGAAACAGTAAAGCCAAGCCACCTTTCAGGGTTCGCATTCTTTTTCGCATTTTATAATGTGAATATTTTTAAAAGAAAAATATGCAAAAATGTGGAAAGCAATAAAAAAGCCCGCAAGTCATCAGATCGAACTGTTACAGTGAGCTTGTATATTCATTATACTCCAAAAACAAATGTTTTCAGAGAACTTCAGATTGTTTATTGATTTTCATCTCTGAAGCTTGAGTAAGTCTGTGCGAGGGGCTCCCGCGGGAATCCTGGGGTTCGATGAGGGTGTCACGTTTCAAACCTCACTGCACACTGTGCCATGTCTACTCTGCTCACATGATATCATAACAGGTGGAACTGATGGAGAGAACTTAATAAAACCATTGAAATTAAATCTATTTACACATCTCCAAAGTCCTGTATTTGTTAAATATGTTACAAACATATACAAAGGTCAGCATTTATTTTCATTGGGTTATTTTCAACCCAGCATCTGGATTAACCCAGACAATTGTTTATATTTGACTCAACAATAGGTTAAAACAACCCAGCATAGGTTAAATTACAACCCAACGGGCTGGGTTCATTCTTTTTTGACCCAGTAGAATTTTTTACTCTTTCTATGCACCATTTGTATTTGTATGTTTACACATGACAAAGGGAGTGCAGCCGAGACACAGAGAATATCACATGACACGATGGCTACTTAACAGACACCCTCTGCTTATTTTCTTACATGTGTCATTTTCTTATAGATAGCATTGATTAAAATAGCAACAATTCGCAGCATCTGTGATTTTTGGCAGTCGACTCCTCTTGGCATAGACTTCTTATTTAGAAACTTCTTATTTTTTTCTTCTCTAATGGACCTTGGGAACAAACAACCACCCTCCTAGTGGCTCCACGTAGTCAATCCTAGATTAGGGAGATCTAAGGCCTGACCTTACTGGACTCTCTGTCTGAGTGGATTCCTGGTATCGCATGACCACTCATAATGGTGCGTAAGCCGCATTGGGGACACTGTCAGCACTGTGCTTATATTCGCTTTGCCTACTCAGAAAGTATTGGCCAGCATCTTTGGAAAAGCAGATCATTCTCTCTAATGATTGTTAAAATGGAATACAGTTACTCTTACCCTATTACCACCATCTTTAGGTACCTAATACAGATCTAGTCTAAAATAGCGTATTGAGACCAAGGGCTCTATCATACACCCGGCGCAATGCAGTGCGATGCGCAACGCAAGTATTTTTTGCTAGTTTTAACCCGGCGCAATTATCATTTTCACGTTTAGCGCCCCATTGTTTAAATAGCAAATGCATTTGCGCCAAATTTTGCGATCATGGGAATTCTGGTTTGTGTTCAGGCGCATTGTTGGCGCGTTGCTATTTTGAGGCAACTAAAATAGACTATGCTATTGACCAACAAAAACCTGCTCTAAAGTCAATGGTGCAATATTGTTTTTGTTATTTAATGAGTGCGTTAGTAATATGCGCCTATAAACGGGATGACAACACGTGTTTGCTTATCACATGGATGTGCAGCAGCACAAATCTCTTCTTGCATATTTGTAAATTTTCTTTTGAGACAACACAGATCATGTAGGCTATCAATTCATTTACAGCAATTAAAAACATGTTAATTTTACTTCCATTACTAAAGAAAACGACTTTAAAGGTTTTAATACCAAAAAAGAACAGTTCCAATACAACTGAAAACAACGCAATTTTTTTTATATCAATCATAAACTGGTGGTCTTCTTCCTCCGCTTAGTTTTTCAGTTTACAAATTTCACCATCTAAATAGGAAATTGGCATGGCACCAGCGAAACTGGCTTTTAAAGGGGATGAAAGCTGAGACTATCATTGGTTTATTGCACGTTATTCCCAAAACACACCCAGTACTCATTATGAGAATAGGAACAACCCTTTTAGGCAAAAGTGGCATCGGACATGCCCATTTAGACCATGCACCCTGCGCTTTAGACAATGCACTTAGATCATTAAAATAGGGCCCTTAATGTGGATCTAGGACAAGAGATTCTTTTATCACCTTGGTTCATAAATGTTCGTTCCTTGTAGTGCTTCATAGTCCTTAGATGTTGTTTTTGAAACATGGAATTTCTTTTTTTTACAAAATCCCAATCGAACAATAAAGTCCTAATGAAATCAAAACCGACAATTCTTAATTTTAATGTAATATTGTAGTGTTTATTATAAAAACAATTTTTCTGTGTGGATCATATAATTATTTTGAATTCATGTAATTCATTCTTGTAAACTTTAATCAAAGTCTAAAAATGTACTCTGCCCCCTCCAAATGTCAATCAGATGCCAGTTCCATTTCTAAATGAAACGCCTAATTTTCCAATTAAAGCACAGTGGAAGACACAAGCCACACCCACTATTTTCCTCGCGGAATATTCACACTATTTCACTCGGAAATATGTCACAACAATAGATAATTTGACAAGCAAACACATGACGAGATACACAGAGATGACAACTACCAAATATTGCTGTCTGAGATGCATTGCATATATATTAATGTAACTCAGAGCACATCTGTAGCTGTGAATCATAATTTGAGTCACAGCTTGGTGCCCTAGTAATTACAAAATCTAATACGTTTTCTCTCACTTAAAAGCCTTCATGTTTCGCACACATGAAACAGCAAATATGAGATAAGACTTAAAAGCATGCCTTCTTTCAAGTTAAACTCTTTAAGGTGAGATTCAGGTCTAGATGTTTGGGATTCTTTTCAGTTGTGAACCTGATTCAGACTAACCTCATGAGCTTTGGTAAGGAGATGTGTTTGGAATTTATTATGACGTTCTGTTCATCGTGATGTTTCATGGACAGATAAGGCTGAGACATAATCTACAACTGTGAGAAAAAATGTTTTTAGAAATTACGTTATATGTAATTCCTATATGTCTGCAACATTGCATTGTGTGGTGATTCCTTGTGCATGCATAAACATACTTGGCAATAAAGCTCTTTCTGATTCTGAATACCCCGTTGTTTTATTCTGAAACTTTAAAAACTTGCAAACTGAACTTTATTATACAGACTCATGCATGCAAAACTGAATGCGAGGAATGCGCTCTAACACCTTGTGAGCAAGAGGCTTCTCATCACTGGGGCATGTCCTGTATAAAGAACATGAAACGGAGAAGACAATGTTTGTTACATTTTGATGCCTATCAGCCCTAAAGATGGGAGCCATGTTACATCCCCCCGTGCTTCTCCTCTCCTTGGCAGACGTGCCCCATGCCGCTGCATAATCATATTAATTTATGCTCTGAATCAATTATGCATTCAGATTCTCCTGATAGCTTGTCACTTTTTATCCATTAGTTGTGTGTGCTGCTTGTAGGATGGTAAATAAATAGAGAACGCAACACGCCCCGCGTTGCTGGAGGTGTGGCGAAGCATCCGAGCGCATTTGTGAGGGTTATTAAGCGAAAAGAAGGCCATCGTTTTCATTTTTCATATATTTTTGTAGACCTCGACGCGTTTGTTAATAGTGGCGAGGGAGGGCACATTTAACAAGAAGTTCACCAGGACCGTTGCCATAAACGATCTCGCCACAAAATGCAAATATTTCATATGATGAGACGCGTAGTGGCTTTCCTGACAGTACAGCAATTACCTGAGAAAGGGAGCTGGCACAAGGGGGAGGAGGATAGACGGGGTACAAGCTTGAAGAGACAGACTTAAACATCTGGGCTCATGTTCACAAATTGTCAAATTGGAGAGAGCGTTGATGTCGGCTCAGATATCCCCCTCCAAACTGACCTTAAACAAGAAGTATACGAATTATTTAGGAGCTTCGTCAGGGCAGGGGGGCATTTCTGTCACTGTAGTTTCTGCTAATGGCAAAACTCATTTGTTTAAGTATATACCATCTGGATAGAGACCTAATGTCTCAGGCTAAAAGGCCACTTGTGTGTGTATAGTGATATAACAAACTGGACGCTGAGGGGACTGACTTCACTTCTGATCCAGACGTGTTACAGAGACGACAGGGGTTATGTGGAAAGTGTTTTTGGGTGCCTATCATAGCACATTTGCATTACAGTACTGCTGTTATCCGTATAGTTTTTAATTAAAGTAGTCCTGCTATCTAAACAACATAGCCTGTTAATGCCTGACGAATGGAAACCTGTTTCAGGAATTCAAAAAGGTGTGATTGTATAAGGAAGAAAGCGATTGGCATTCCCTTTACGTAATAATAGGAAACCTATCAGGTTTCCAAAGGTTTGAGGTTACACATCAATTAATGCCTAAATGCGGATCCATCTGATCCATTTTCAAGCTGTGAGCTTCAGCAGTGTCTTATATTACGCAACGATGAGCTAGATATCCAACACCTTTCATTTCATTTTCTGCTGCTGCAAAATGCTCAAATAGAATTTGCATTCCTCCACAAGGAAAAATAAAAGTGCGTTCGATAAAGTCGGCCTGTGTGATATACAAAGCAGCTTAATTTAAACTGAATTAAAATGAATAGTGAGATTTAGTACATTTTGTTATAGTGGCTTGAAATGTTTGGAAAATGAAAAGATTATAATATTTTATTTTTTATATTGCATTAATATGTCTGTATCTAGAAGTTTATTTGTCATCTGTATGTGTAAATATCAAGTTTACTAATTGAATTTGAATAGAAATTTAGTTTGTATGTCAGTGCAAAAAAAGTGTGCTCATGTTTATGTAAAGCATCTCAAAAGGAAAAGAAAGAAAAAGAAAGAAAGGACCATGGACAGCAACTGAAGAAGTTGCCATTATTGGTTAAATTGTGAGACAAATGTGTGTCCCCAAACAAGCAATAATTGCTATAAATAACCAGATTGGCAGAATGAAGGCAAGTGAAAGAAGCAAACAAATAATATACGATTTTTTATTAATTCTGAATAGCTTGATGACAAACAGAATGAAAGAAAACAAAGTAACAGAATGAAAAAAAGTTAAACTCAAACTCCTTTTCTCTCACTCGCAGAAATGTTTGTTAGTTTTTTCTTCTTTCAGTTTGAGGCTATTATGTCTCTTTCATGGCAAAATATCAGAGATAACGCACTACCTCGCTCTTACAGATGTTTGCCCCGGCAGGCGCGTGTGCCACTAACTTTCACCCCTCACGCGCAAAATGACGCTCGTGATGAAGTTACTGTAGATGAAGTTAAGTTAAATAAAAGTTGAACAAGATAAAGTGTGCCTTAGCGTGCGACTGAATGAGGTATAATAAGAGTTTCACCGAAAATAAATATAGAAATGGACGCACACGCGCACGCACGAGAGAGAATGCGCGAGCCAGATGAATCAGAAACTGTGGATGTTGGGTTGAACTCTATAAATCATGACGCAAACATCGCTTTTCTTATGTCTGTCTCTTGTCTGTGAATAGATTAATTCAAATCGTCTTTATGTTATTAGTTTATGGGCCATGATATTAGATGTGAATATGAAACAGTCAACCTGTACTGCGACGATATATCAAAAGGTAATATAAAGGAGTTAATACGTATAGACATCTCTCGACTAAGTCTGAAGTTTACAGGTTTTTAAAAAAGCCAGGAAAACACTCCAGACTGCTTCCTTAAATTTTCCTCACTCTAAAATGTGTACACAAAAAGAATAATGTAATGTTATTTATCAGAGACTTAAACAAATAATATCCTTTATTCTAAAAAACAAATGAAATAACGACACTATAAAGACAATAAGTTGCACAATGTTAACTTTAGAGACATACATGGCTTATCACCTAAGTGCGTCATTGACAGTCATGTAAACATCTCTCTACTCTGAAACAAACGGGAAATCCTCGTTATAAATATCAATGGGCACATTGCGGATTATAGGTGACTCGATGAATGTGATGTGTACTGTTTAAACAAAGTATTAAATTCTCTATATTATTCATGTCCTTATAATGACTGCGAAAATCTGAAATTGTTATTGTTGCCATATAAAGGTTTTCTTAAGAATAATTCATATTAACCGATTTAAGAAATGATTCTGTAAATGAAAAGTTCTTTGTGGTCCTATTTTTTTTTAAGTGCAACTTTCAAATACATGCTTTATTACACTAACAGCAGAAAAGTAAAAAAAAAAAAACGACAGCCAGTTCCAACATCTCAATTCATTGACATTTTCTCTCTTTTTGAAACGGATTTAGCTCTGTGGAGCTTTGAATTGCTGGTTTAATAATTTGTTCAAATGTACATGGCATATTTAAAGAACTGAGGTAAGTTCTTGTTGACGGAGCTTCTGCGCAAAAGTACGCCTCCCTTTTTCCTTGGATGAACATTTTCATTTTAAAGTTACTTGTTTACAACCTCGTATAGTACACAATCTGAAGACTTTTTACACTGTGTCGTGTTGTTTAAAGCTGAGAAGTGATCGACGACTGCGCTGACTGCAGACTAGCAGAGGATAGACTCGTCATCCCTCAGCTGTGACTCCCTGCCAGCGACCATTACATGTGAGTAAGACTACTACCTACATTTATGGTTTGCGATGACACTGAGCGTCATATGTTACTTTTAATCTTCATGTGAAACTTCTAGTAATTATATTTGCATATTGGTGCCAGGTTAATTAGCCAGCTCGCGTGGTGCGCGCAGCGTGACCGCGCTGTGAGCGTCTGCACGTACATCTCTCCATTCTCAGTAGAAGTGATGGAGTGCGCGCGTGTGACAGTGAGCTGATCGCTTACAATGAATGGGATAGAAACTTTATATGTAAAGATGTGATCGTTTACTATTTAATACGTATTTAGTGGTGATTAATACGATCGTGTTTACTAAACTGATACACACATGACATATTTACACTTTTAAAATTGCACTAAAATATAAAGTCCCACATAAAAAAAATATTTGAGTTTGTAGTAATCTGTAAACTGAAGTAAAATTTCTAGAAGGTGTACTGTTTTTAAACCTTACCATAGTACATAATAAAGTACTGTTCTACAGTACTTACTACATTAACTACAGTTAATACAATAGCATACATTAACAGAATGTAGTAATAAAGTCAATTTTGTTTTGATATACTATAGTAAATATTAAATTATAGCATACAACTGTATGTACAGTTTATCAAATCACGAGTAGGGTAATTAATATACAAAAATGTACTACAGTTTACTATAGTAAATACTTTAGTATACTACAGTAATTTTATAGGCTATGGTATAATGTAAACTGTACCAAAGGTAATAAAACACGTTAACAAAATATTAAGCTTATGTATACATTAAATAATTCACGAATAAAAAAAGGACACTCACATGAGTCTCTCTCCCTCCCTTTCTCTCTTTTTGCTCTCTTGCTTTTTCTTTTACCCACTTATAAACGTAAAGATCCAATTACATTTCCTACGATTTATTTTGAGCATATCCAAACATTAAACTCAACTCTAATTTAAAACCGTGAGTTATTGCATGACAGGCCCTTGAAAAAAAATGGTAAAGGAAAAAAACAATAGTTTAGTGTAATGTTTAATGACATTAATCGAAAGAGGGAGAACGTGACAAGTGCTCTTAAAGATTTATAGATTTATATTGGCGGTGTTGAATTATCTCCGAGGTACCTTTAATCTTGATTTAATTATCATTAAAGTGAACCATCATTCAAATGAAAAGAGAGCGGACCCATCGGATCAAAGGCCGCGCTAGTATTTGTGCACGAGAGAATGCTGATGATATGATTAAACTGATAGACAGCAAAGATTAAATTAGCATATCTCTACAATTCTGCGTTTGTTGTAAATCCCTTTCGCATCTGCCCATATGAGGAGCTTCCAGCATGGATTAAGACAGTCGACAGGCTATGGGACAGATATACGTTAGGTGGCAGCAAAGAGACTATTTTTATATACACTGAGCCGGCTGGGATCTCAGGGCCATCATGACTTTTTATATTAAATGCATCACATATGGACACTATAAGTGATACCAATGTTTTTAACTGGAAAAGAAAAACACAAGGCTATACGATTTAGTAAACTGATCTTTTATATATGATTGAACAAAATAAACTGCTTTAAATAATAATAATAATAAACAGTAAACAAATGAGCCTATACGAGGAAGTATTTGACTGTTAATTAAAGCGTAAATAAGGATGATAAATATGTTTATTTCCAGCCGGTTGAACTGTTTTGTTTGTATTTATTCTGTTTACAGTCTTTGCTTCTTTGTAAAGATTCAAATATATGTAAAAAAAAAAAAAAACTATTAACTGTATAATTACTATTTTATTAAGTATTATTAACTGTGTTTGCCTATTTGTACCAGAAATAAACAGAGAGTCAGAGAGTGGGTTGCCATTTGTGGGTTGCCACTCATTAACAATAAGTGTTTGATATAATCCGTGTTAGTGTTAGTTTGACGAAATTAGTAACTAAAGTTGTTTGGTGATAGCAGTCGCGTGTGGAGCTGTCCATGGTGCTGAAGTCTTACTGGGTGAAATCAGGATAAAAAGTGTTGTTCTGGCATTGTTAAAATCACACAGAAACTATAGTAAGAAGAGTAAAACAAGGTAAATAAAAGCTAAAAATCCTAAACAAAAATTTGACTGGCAGAGTAAAGTCTGATTCTGTGAAACTGTTATGAAACTAATTAACTTTCCTAGGACAAATATCGTTTGAATATGCTACCTATTGATTTACAGTATAACTCAGGTTAACTTTTGTATTGTTCCTATGAAGACATTTCAACTATTATCACTTATGCATACACTTTCAGAAATAAAGGCACAAAACCTGTCACTAATGTACACATTAGTACCTAAAGGATACAAATGTATATACACTACCAAGTTTAGAAACACTTACTCATTCTTTTTAAATATTTTTTTCCACATTACAAAATAATAACAAACTTGTCCAAACTATGGCATAACATAAATGTAAGTGTGGGAATTATGTTGGTGACTAAAAACATTCAAAATAAATTAAAACTCTGTTATATCTTATCAACTGAAGTGCAGTCATCCTTTGCTTAGAAATTGCAAATCCGTACTTGTGTCATTTTAACAAGAAGTTTCTTTGAAGTAGTTCACATTTACTCTGGGCTCTTAATGGTGGCTTTTCCTTCAATATTCTTTCCATGTCATTTATTTCAAAAATAATATTTAAAAAAAAATTTTTTAGGGTTCTAATAACCAAAAACTTTTTTTTCAAAAGCTATTTCAAAAGCTGTTTCTAAACTTTTGATTTGTACTTACACTACATAGTACATATTAGGACCTTTTTAAAGGGTACTGTCCCAATGACAGCTTTTTACCCTTTGCAGTCAAGGTATAGATTGGAATCAAGATAGAAGAAGGGGGGTACACATACATTTCTTTTAACATTGCTTTGTTTTGTTATGCAGATATATGTGACCCTGCCTAATTATGAGATTAGTTGTATCAAGGTTTGATTTCAGACATTGATTTCAATCTTTGCCATGGCATTACACAGTCAGTATTAAAGATATCAAGGTTATATTTTCACAGAATGTAATTTACAGTATGATGATTTTATGAAAACATCACAAAAATTGACTTTAGGTTTTCACTGATTAGGTCACATATAAGATATAGACAGATTGGTACAAACAGTTATAAGTTACACTTCCTGCCTGTAAATATTTGAAGTCATCAGTGTTGTACTGTTTAGCTCTTTAGTATATTTTTAATATACCCTTATTATCAGCCACAACAAAGTATACCTTCCATTACGTGTTGAGGACACCATTATTTCTAAAATGATAAAAGAAGGATGGTTTGCGGTCAGCTTTAAAGACTAGTCGCTTGAGTGATTTACAGAATTTATGGTCGAGAACTAATTAGTCTTAAGTTTAATAAATAACTCATAAATTTAATCAGAGGCATATTATTGGATTAAGATTCATGGTTTAGGTCATAGAAACACTTATTTCCACCAACTAAATTATTAGCATGGAGACATAAATAACCAAGCGATATCATTACCGCATAAACAAAGCCCACCCGGAAGAGAAACAAGGTGGAAGGGGCACCAAACAGTCTACAAAAACAAGGACTGTCAATCCCCGGTCAAGGATGAGGTTTAATTGGAGGTTTGCAAGAAATGAGACCGGGCTGGTAAGAACCAAATAAGTTACTCTCACCTCCAGCCTTGTATGCAATTTAAAACAACACACTTGAGCTATATCCTTCATCTCATGCTGGCGTCAGTCTGCTGTCGCCCGATTCTCCTCTCCCATGCCTCTGCTTCTGCACTGTATTGAAATAACAGCACGACCAGCATGACAGTAATGAAGCATTGTTACACAAAGTCTTAATATTACTCTCCCTAGAGTTTCATTGAACACTGGCGACTGGGGTTAGGATATGACCTTTGGCATCTTGTTCTCTTTTGAAGTGTGGTGTGGAAGTTACAGGGGCAGGTTGCATCTGAGATATGAAACTTTTCCTCTGTGTCAGCAGGTTTTGGGGATTTGGTTGCATGTTAGTCCTCTGTTTGTGACTTGGGGATGATTGATTGTTCTCTTTAATTGGGAGGAGACAATCTCCTTCAACTTCACTTCATTGCTGGATAACAGTTCATGTGTCATTGTTTTTTCTTAGACTAGTTTTTAAAGGAAAATGCTGGGTGTTAATAACCTATACTGTTATAAATGCAAAATTAATTGGAAAAAAAATGAAATTGTTGAATGTTTTACATAATGACAAATCTGATATCCATAAAACAGACATATAAATCATTAATTTAAAGGTTAATATAAACAATGTTCTTACAAGCAGTAAACATGTTATAACAAGCCTTTTTTTTTTAGAATAAACATCTTTGTCTACTGTGTGTTTTTTTTTTGTAGAGTTTTTGACAGGCATATTTCACAAGACCCTTATCTGCAACATAAAAACTTCTCGTTTAAAGACGATGGACACATATTTGTAAAGCGTAAGCAGCAACTGATTTGAGAGCAGTTTTTTTTTCAAGCGAGCGCTGTGCCTTTAAGAAGCGACTCTTACCTGGACTCCCGCCACATAGCTGAGGTAAACCGCGCTTTATATCTTCAACACACATACTGTTTATGTGCATGATCTTTTAAACCTTTCAATCACCACTTTTACACATCAGTGAAATACGGTTAACATAATACCGAGTCACTGCTTTACATAATCAATTTTACTTTCGTTTTAGTTTCTCTGTGTCGATTGACATTACGAAACACAGTCAAGTATAGCATGTGAAACACGTGCGGGAAAAAAACTCGCGGTTATCAACTCGAATGCACGAAATATGGATGCTCGCACTGTCGCTTCGTAACTTTAGACGATGGAAACAATGCACGTTGATTTTGTGAGTGGACCATTTGTCCTTCAGATGTTTAGTAACATTGTGATGGAGACAGACGGCGACGTGAGGTCGATTGTTTCCGTAAGCTTGAGAAATTGCTCGGCTGTGTTTTGAAACGACATTTCTAGCGCGCACATGGTAGCGCGCTGGATGTGTTATTGTATTTGATGGGACACCCACCAGGATATAACGTAAGCTCAGAGCATGCTGCAGTTTCAGCCAATATAAATCACAAACACATCTCGGGCTGCCTCATATGCCCTTGTTGAATCGTTTGTTTATTTACAATGGGCTCTGATCTCAATTCAGTAAACAGCCTGAAACTGTGGGCTAGTGCTACACCTCTGGGCAGATGTTTTTTGCGTTAAAGTTAGTTCAGCATTTGATATTACTGATAGTTATAGTTTAACAACATTATTTTAAGAAATTATTCATTAAAAAAAATCAAACGATTTCTACATCTTTTATTCACCCTTGTGTGACTGTAAACTCATATTACTTTCTTTTAGTGGATGCCAAAATATTTTGAAGAACCTTTTAGCTTATTCATACTGTCAAAATGACCCTCAGTGAATTATTCACTGAAAATATTACGCTGTGCTTTTAAGTTAAAAATAACACTGTATTCCATATGGCTCATGGGCTATATTTTAAATGTGCCAAAAAGATCATTAAAAAATAATCTGTTAAATTGTTCTCTGATATCTACATAGAAGGTTTGTGGCTTTATTAAGTCCTTAAATTATCGAAAGATGGTTTAATATGTCATTTACAACCCTAGAATTTGCCCCCAGAATGAAATGGGTCATGAATGGGTAAAAGGGTCATGAATAATAATGTTGATCTCTGTTCTGATTGGCTGTTTCACAGAGCAGCTCATTTGGGTAACTCTCTGTGTGTGTGTGTGTGTGTGTGTATGTGTGTGTGTGCGTGTGTGTGTGTGTGTGTGTGTGTGTGTGTGTGTGTGTGTGTGTGTGTGTGTGTGTGTGTGTGTGTGTTTGTTTAAACAGACTTTATATTTGATCCTGTATCAGACGAAGATAAGAAATTTGAGGAATAATCAAGTTTACGTTTCTGAGTGGTAAGTTTGTGTTTTTTCAGTATGGACCTGCAAAACGTAGCTGTAACGCCAATAGTAGAACTTCAGCCTAAACGTTAGCATATAGCATTAACTAGCATATAGCGCTAACTCAGCAGTTACAACTGTTATTTAGCATTGCAACAACATTGTTCGTAATTTAGTGTGTAATTTAATGTTGGGGCATACATTACGACATTATGTAATGTCACAGTCGGTGTTAAGTTAAGATTGTTTGATGCTCACCAGGGAGCTACACTGCGACCAAAATGGTCGCATATGCGACCTTTTGAACTGCCGTTGCGACCCTAATTTTTAATGGGTCGCAAATGTGCTACCTAATGTTTTAGACAATATGCTATGATTTACTATGAGCATTTATTAAAACAGAAATGTGGATCTTAAGAATACGTTTTATAACATGCTCTGAGCCATCAACACGTTGGCTTCATTTTGTGTGAAAGCACGTCGTGTCTCTCCCTATCAGTGTGCGTTTGCGTGCTCAGCTGTTTCTCAATGAATTGGGTGGGACGCGACGCAAGCGCAGTGTCTTCCTTGTTTCTGAACTTGAGCAGAGGTCTTTCTTCACTGAGGACGCGGGACTCGTATGGTTCCGGGTTTATGTTTTAAATGGTCTGTCGGGTCCGGTTACGTCCTAGTTTAATTACTTTGGGTCCCAAGTCTGATTAATGTTGTGTTTATAACCCGAGTCGATCGGAAAACGTCCATGAGCGCTACCGCGCTAAAGCTCGAGTGCAGTTTCAGCGTGCCTCCGGTTTCTATGGCGATGGTTCTTGTTACGACCATGCGCTGCATTTTCTTTCTCACATTTTTTTAATAATCTTATTATTAATTAACCATATATTTTCTAAAACCATATCCATATTAAGTTTGGACAGAGATTGTAGCAAAAAGCAATGCTAATGTCAAGCCAATTGCACTGAACGAGCAAAGCAATGTAAAGTCTGTCACCGGGACAGCAAGTAGACTTTTAAATCTGAAATAATGAGTGGATTAAGCTTTTTAAATCGGCAAGAGAGAAATAGAAAGATAGAGCAGAAGCAGTAAAAGTGCCTTTCTAATAGAAAGTATTACCATTATAACATCAGTCATAACATCAGTCACATTTATAATCTATAGACCTGCACTGTCTATTAATATACTATACATAGTATTGTATTATATTGAGTTTGATAAAAGGGGTCTAATTGCTTCATATATCAGTGCAAAAACAGTAAGTCTTTTCGTGGTGCTTTGACAAACAGTGTCAGCTTTGTTAATGGCAAAGAAAGTTTGGGGTGGTTAGATTGATGAAATATAATGTGAAATTAATATTAATTTTCAATGAATCAAAGTATTGTGTTGTGTCACACATTATTAGTTCTACATCACATGTATAGTAGACCATTATTTGTCAGTGGGTAATAATTGCCCTTTTCACCGGCTACCACCACCAAGTAAATAAAAAGCATATCTGTGCAATACAGTTTCATTATTGTTCATTATTATCCAGAGCGCCTTAATATAACTTGAAAAAAATATGTGCGACCAAATCATATTTTGCGCCAGTAACTGAAAAAGTTGGTAGCGCAAGTGCTACCAGTGGAAAAGGTTAGTGTAGTTCCCTGCTCACGATATGTCATTACCATGTACAGAACTCTTATTATTCATCTATGCCTAGGTAACTAAGGATGGGCACGAGTACTCGATTGCTCGAGTACTCGAACGTGGCATCGATGATCGATCACGAAAACGATGATCATGTGGGTTTATTTATTTATTTATTGTGGATATGGCGGCATTTGGATGTCTGGTTAGTGTTACAAGCGCATGTGGTAGTAAAGACTGGGTCTGGAGATGCATGTTTGCGTGGCCACACCTCACATCACTGAGGCACTATGGTTTAAAAGGATGTTGTGATTTTTGGAAATACAGTCAGTCAGGTGCAAAATGTACAGCACTGTCAAAAGTTCAATGGGTTATCATCTCATATTTAAACATCAAATGTTAAGAGATACCAGAGAGCCATACGAGCATTAACATTTAGGGGTGTAACGATTCATTCGTTTTCTCGATGCATCGATTACAAATCCTGCCGATGCATATGCATCGATCTTGAAACCTGGATTTTTGAATCGTGAATCGTTTGTTTCGATTTTATATTTAACAATCGAATGAATCGTGATTATATAACGAATATGATGGATAATAAAAAATATTTAAAATAATTTTAAATTAGTTACATCTGCGACGTAAAATGAGCAGTGGATTACGTCACTACTCTTCAATTTGCGGCGCGCCTGTTTGCTGTCATTTGAATAAACACAGCAGACAGTGCACAAATGGAGGGACACGAAGGAGAACAACGCACCAGCCAACATGAGATCAAAGGTTTGGGATTACTTCAGTTTTCACGAAGTAAATTGAAAGACTGTCCGAAGTCCGTTGCAGTTTGCAGACATTGTAAATCTGAGTTAAAATACATTGGAAATACAACGAACCTTATTAGCAACCATCTCCGCAGATGCCATGCCATTAAGATAGACATACCTGCACTTAAAGCAGCTAGTATTTTAGGGTCAGACGTGAGAAGTGCTACTCCTTTACACACTTTGCTGTATTTACACACTTTGCTGTATTTCCTAAATGTTCAGGAAATGTATGCAATGTTTACAATAAACGTTTATGGTGCATTGAATATGTAGAAGTAGTATTATTTTTCTTGGTTTACTTGCTTTAATGTATTTTGAGTCCTAAGAAGTTAAGCTATTAAACTAAAGTCCTGAATCTAGTTAATGAAAATCTATTAAATGGTCATGAATTTCCCAAATATTTCTTTTATTTGCTCAGATGCAGATGTATACTAATTTATAGAACAGAATCGTTAATATTCGAATCAAATCAAATTTTACTGCTAATCGAATCGAATTGAATCGTTCTGGTTAGCAAAAATCGTTTTTGAATCGAATCGGAAACCTTTGAATCGTGAATCGAATCGATTCGCAGTCTACCCAAAGATTCACAGCCCTATTAACATTACATCTTGACTGAGGTAAGAGGACGACACGGCACAGCTAATCGCTAAAATGATAGCAAAAGACTTAAAGCTGCTTAATGTTATGACGCTTGTGCTTTGACTGGACGTGTTAAAAAGTGCGCTGTTTATGATGCACATCCACAAAGGGAGTTAAACTTTCAGTTTTTTAGATAACTTAGTTGAAAACTTAGTTGAAGTCTTGCACTTCATGACGATAGATGCACGTTGTACATTTATGTTGTATAAAGGCTTAATATTATGCAGAGTTTGTCATATAGAAAGCGCTTCGGTTTGTGTTTATTAACCCTTTAGTTTCACTTCATCACACAGCTTTTCCTGTTAGAGGTTTCTGTTAAAAACATTTAATTCATTAATAATCTAGTATGTGTTCATTGTTCTGTCATAGTTTCTTCAAAATTAAGTTTTATTTGAGTGTTTTTAATAAAAATATTTTCATTTTCACCATGACGTGTACGCCCCGCCCCTTTGATTGCCCCGCCCCCAGTTAATCGAGTACTCGTTCTTCAGACCTATGGATTAATCGAAATGAAAAAATGACATAAATGCACATCCCTAGGAAATACAGTTTTATATTCTACAACACCTTTAAGTTTACTGGGGTCATACGATAGTTTGTCAAACCCAAGTTTATAAATTGTTCTTTATAGTAATTCTGCACTCCGGTATTCAAACTTAGCTTGTTAAGACACATATGGTATATTGAATGTCATTGACATGACCAAACCAGAAAACTGGTCTCACCACGTCCGCTTGCTGGAAAAGTGAGGATGGTAGCTTAAAATCATGGCAATAACTGTGGACTTTAAAGTAATCTGCAAATCTAGCTTTTTTATTCGATAATGTTGTCAAGCAGAAATAAACAAATAAAGTACCAGAAGCGGCATAATCCTAACAACGATTTCTCTTGTGTACTAGTATGCACAAAATCAGAAGTTCAATTCCACTGTTGTGTTATTAGGCCACCTGAATCGAAACCGACACAACCTGTTTTTACAGAATACTTATGTTTGTTGTGCCAGGTTTATCATCAGTAACACTAAATACCATTGTGAATTGACACAGTTTAAATATGCAAAATGGCAATATAATGGGTTCTTTTTAGTGATTTTTTGTAAAAAGCATATAGACTTTTATGTGCTATTTGTGACCCTGCTGGTGAAATCCAGGCTAAAGTCTCATAATCTAATGATGAGATTATCAAAGTTTGATTTTATTTACTGATTTTACTTTAATTTTAACATTAGACATGACCTTACTCAGTTAATATTAAAGAGCACCTATTTTATTGCTATAAAGAATGTTATTTTGTGTATTTGGTATAATACAATGTGTTCACACCAAATAATACAGTGTTGTTTCACACCAAAGGAAATTTAAAAACATGAATCGGACAATAGGTGCTCTTTAAAGAAAAAAAAGTGTGTATTAGTACATGTTAACGATATGCAAAAGCTACATACCCCAAAGTAAACGATGACGCGAGTTATCGATTCCAACGTAATTCTCTTTTCTTGGACTAAAACAAACACACGGATTGTAGGCGACAGTTTACTTCCTGGGCCTGTTGATTATTATTATTAAGACATTTTCATAAGTTAACTCCTGTTAGCATTGCATTGTGAGCGAATCTTTCAAACAAGGTACTGTAAGGAGTGTCACATTTACGGCTGACGTCAGAGGTATTCAGGCCAATCACAACGTACAGATTAGCTGGCCAATCAGGGACACAGAGCTTTTCAAATAGAGGAGTTTTGTACAAAATCAATGCGTTTGAGGAAAGCAGTATATCTGGAGCTACAATAATGTACATTATGTGGAAATAATGTGTTTTTAGCCATAAACCATGCGAAGACATTGCATTATACCAAATACACAAAATAACTTTGTTTTTAGCAATGAAATAGGTGCATTGTAAATATATCAAGGTTATATTATTACACCTCTAGGATGTGTTTATGTAATAAACAATAAATCACAAAAACCGACAGGCAGGGTTAAGTATTATTATTTTTGACAACTTTGGTGCTTATCAGTTCCTGATTACTGTATAGAAATAAAATTTGGTTCAAAACATCTGTTGTTGTGTTCCACAGATGAAATAAAGTTGAATTTAGAAATACATGTGGCTAAGTATATAATGACAGAAGTGTTATATTTAGCAAACTATTCCTTTTAATGGTCTGATACCATGCAATGCAGCATCCTAAATTGTGCATGCTTTTTCTGTAGCACATTATGTAACATACATTCATGTATTACTCACATAAGTGTCATCTTGTGAAGCGTACTTGTTTATTTTGCAAGTTAAAATCCTGAATCATGAAGCGAGCAGAAAACGCACAAGAGTGTTTCTAGAAACGTGAACCCTCTTGAAACAGCTGTTTGTTTGTTTGTTTATAACAAGTCTGGTTTTGGGGTTGAACGATCAACATTTTTTCACACGAGACGGGCATACATCAGGGACCACAGATCCCAAAGGCTCCCGGCTAGTGACAGTTAGCTCCTAGTCCGGAGATCCTGGCTCTCACTTCCTTGAAACGTGATGCTTCTGTTTTTCAGTAAAGCAGCTCTTTTTTGCCGGCTTGCAATAGGAGATCTGTCTGCGCTGTGTACTAGTACACAAGCGGGGGAAACGAGCCGGCCAGCTTGCCCAGCAGCCTTTTTTCTCCCTCTCTCTCTCCCTCTCCCTTTCTCTCTTTCCTCCCTCCTTTTCTAACCCTCACTTGCCAAGCCAGGGTCCTGCTTAATGATTTTGAGAGAAACGCACAGCCCCTGATTCAGGCTAGCTAAGTGAACGCGAGCAGGCTTTTTTTGTTTGTGGTCGCTGCATTGGGGAGGAAAAGCGAGAGGCAGCCGGCGGGCGGACGTCCTTGAAAAACTGCACCAGAGAACTCTGTGAGGGAAGCCAGGATCCAGCGTAAGTAAGGCACACCTCCGATTGGGAGGGACGGCGGGGTGCACGAGAGACCTGCTGCTCTGTGATGACCCACCAGGCTGGACTGAACCGTGGTAGTTGTGGATATGTGGCGCTTGGTTTTTTAAATGCTTAATGCTTGTGACAGGGGATTAGGTGAAACAAATAATACCTTATGTCTCTGAAAAAAGCTGCCAAACTTTTTTTGTGTGAAGCTAGGCTGTGTTGTGATTCAATGCGTACTTAAAGGTAATATGATAGTATTGTGGCGTATAGTGGTTTAATATTGTTTTTGTTTGTTGTGTCGTACTAAGTGAAACAGCACTGTATTGCATTCATTTGGGGATTACCTGTTTGTAGGCCATGAATTAATTTGTATACACAGCATGCCAGAAACGTTGCCTGGGATTATGCACAGAGCGCATTCCTAGACATTGTTGATACATGGCAGTAGTTTACAGTCACAAAACCGAACATGCAAATGAGCTCTTGTTTCGACTGTATTTATGTAACGCATAATATAGCTTTATGACTGCTCTGTTAGCCAATCTAGGTCGCTTGATAATTCCCACATCCCAATGCATACCAATCATGCAAGTTTTAATCCTGTAGTAGCTTCTGATCGTGTTAGTACTAGTCTGCAACCAGATGACGTGGATTTATTTTGTGGACAAACTTGCACCCTGCTTGCTACGCATCGCACCCTAATTGATACCGAGAGCTTTCTGAATGTGGATCGTCTATTAATACACACACCACTGATGCCAGCCACAGCTTTATTTGCTGCGTGGCCAGAACGGAAAACTAAAACAGTTGCATCGTTTACCTCTTCTTGCGAATGCAAAAAAACATTGTAGACAAGCCTAGCTCATCCGAGTCAAGTCTGAATCAAGACAGAGATACAGCTTTATCTGGTTTATCTGCTTTGTCTTAATTCAGACTTGGACTTGACAGTTTGAATGTGCTGGGCTCGATCGCAACCAGGCCAAAAACAAACCTTAGTGAATGGGAAATGGTGTTCTACAGTTTCACAGGACCAGCTCATCCAAGTCTGAATCAAGACAGATATTCAGCTTTATCTAGACTTGGTCTTAATTCAGACTTAGACCTGACAGTTTGAATGTGCTGGACTCGATCGCAACCAGGCCAAAAACAAACCCTAGTAAATAGGGAATGGACGTTCCACAGTCACACAGTTCCAGCTCATCCGAGTCTGAGTCAAGACAGATATACAGCTTTTTCTGGACTTGGTCTTGATTCAGACTCTGACTCGACAGTTTGAAAGAGCTGGACTCGACCACAACCAGGCCAAAAACAAACACAAGTTAATTGGGAACGGCGTTCCAAAGTAACACAGATCCAGCTCATCCGAGTCTGAATCAAGACAGATATACAGCTTTATCTGGACTTTGTCTTAATTCAGACTCTGACTTGACAGTTTGAAAGAGCTAGACTCGACCGCAACCAGGCCAAAACCAACACTAGTGAATGGGGAATGGCATTCTACAGTTTCACAGATCCAGCTCATCCAAGTCTGAATCAAGACAGATATACAGCTTTATCTGGACTTGGTCTTGATTTAGACTCGAACTTGACAATTTGAATGAGCTGGACTTGATCGCAACCAGACCAAAAACAAACTCTAGTGAATGGGAATGGCGTTCCAATTTCACACAGATCCAGCTCATCCAAGTCTGAATCAAGACAGATATACAGCTTTATCTGGACTTGGCCTTGATTCGGACTCGACAGTTTAACTGAGCTGGACTCGACCACAACACTGGCCATAAACAAACACCAGTGAATGGGGACCAGCGTTCTGTAGTCACACGGGTCAAGTATCTGCAGTAGAATTTGGGAGAATAGCCATTTTCGGAACATGTCTTAATTCAGTCAAGTCTTAAGTTTATACAGTAAATCTCTCTGTTCACGTAAAAGATCTATTTACTGCTAATCCCTGGTTTGCTTTGCAGCGCAAAGACCTCCGAAATCCTGTAGATTTAGAGCAGAGATGATCTTCCGATTAGTATTCCACTGTCATCATGCATTCGTCAAGTTTACATGCTCGCCCTCTTCCCAATATATTCTGGGGCATGGTACACAGCATGTCGCTTTAGTTCCCCTGGATTTAACTCTGGAGTTGCAGGAGTACTCTCTGAATTAATTTCTGAACTCTCTGGTCCTTTTATATCCCGTGATGTCGGTTTTTCAGATAATGTGCAGTTACCCATTCGCATACACATCAATTCATTATCTCAAAGAGAGGTATTTAGTAATCTTTACTAATCCTAAGGATTAATTTGAGAACGATATATGCATTGTCTTACTCCCAAAATAATATGTTTGTCACAAATTATTAGGTAGAAGTATTTTTTTATAGTTTCTGCCTTTAGAGTATCACGGAAGGTAATTTATCTTAGAGTTTGTTATGCGACAAAGCTGTGATGCTTTTGTATCATCTCACAATCACTCTTATGAGAGGCGAGTTTGAAATGTGGCTTCCTGGAGGAAATTAATCTTCTATGGTTTATTAGTGGAGGCCACATTCTGAAGTATCCTTCACCTTTTGAATAATTAACAAGCAAGCTAAACAATGTGGTAGATAGGTGCCATAAATCTGAAGGCTGTGGAGGAATACTTTTGGTCCAGCATTCATAAAGAGTCTCAAGCGTTCTAAACAACGGCGAAATGAGATGAATTAATTGCGCCGTTGCTTTGGCATCTGCCGTCTTAACGTAGCTTTTATAAAAAGAAGTCCAGTCAGGCCCTTTCCATATCTTCAGGCCCTTTCCATATCTTCTACCCCTGTTGGTGGACGGCTCCACTGTTTTCTTTAAGACAAAGAGCTTTCTGTTAAAGCTACTCTCAAATTCTCAAGCGATCGATACCTATAGATCCTCTAATTGGAAGCCATTAGTTATGGGGTTTATAAAGCTAGTAATTATTGTGTGTAATCTTGCAGAAAATTAAATTTGGAGTTGTGTACAGTGTATTGGAGAGAAGATTTTTTTGCTGCCGCATTTACTGTCTGTCAGGTGCTGCGCGGGCCTACTTTTTCTTTTGCAGACTGCAACCAATTTTGGTTTGTCTAGCATAATATATTGCATCTATAAGGAATAATAAAAAAGCAAGACCTTATAAAAGCATATTTTATTCCTTTTTTGGAACGCAGATTGTGACATTGTAAAGTTGCCTTAAAGTAAACAAATTATGAATGCACCAATTTAAAGGTATACTCCACTTTCATAAAAAAATCCAGATAATTTACTCACACCCATGTCATGTCTTTCTTTGTTCAGTCGAGAAGAAATTAAGTTTTTTTAGGGAAACATTTCAGGATTTTTCTCCAATATAGTGGACTTAAGTGGACTTCAACAGTTTATAGTTTCAATGCAGTTACAAAGGGCTCTAAACGATCCCAACTGGGGCATAAGGGTGTTACCTAGCGAAACGGTTGTCATTTTTGTCCCAAAATTCTTCTCATCTTGCACCAGCTATGTGACACGCCAGTGCGACCTTACGTATTATGTAATCACATCGAAAGGTCACGCATTACGTATGTGAAAAGCACACTTGCGGACCATTTTAAACAATAAATTGACACAAAGACATTAATTAGTATCATTCCACATACAACAATGTCAAAATGGTCCTCTTTCTTCACACTTGTAAACACTGAAGCGGTAGTTTTGCATACATCATGCGTGACCTTTCGACGTGATAATGTAATATGTAAGGTCACGCTGGCACATCACACGGCTAGCGCAAAATGAGAAATTGTGGTTTAAAGGTATTTTTGGGGGGAAAATATTGATTGTTTCGCTAGATATGACCCTTATGCCTCGATTGGGATCGTTTAGAGCCCTTTGTAACCGCATTGAAACTGTTAACTGTTGAGGTCCACTAAAGTCCATTATATGGAGAAAAATCCTGGAAGGTTTTCCTCAAAAAAACTATTTTTTTTTCTCGACTGAACAAAGAAAGACATTAACATCTTGGATGACATGGGAGTAAATTATCAGAATTATGTTTTTATGAAAGTGGAGTAATGTCTTAATATTCTTGACAACGTATTAGCACATACAAAATGTATTTATACAGCCTCACATCCAGTGCTGGAGATGTCTGTTTGTGAGTTTAAAAGGGTTGCTGGAATATGAAGTTGTCACTGTGGATTTCCTATGAGAAGACGGCAATGCCTCAGGCTAACACGCACACGCTATTGGTAGGAGAGAAAGAACCGAGCTGCTATGTGGCAGGTGTGTTGTGGTGGCGCTTTCATTTTACTAACTGGTTACTGTTTGCGGTAACTTGTGAAATATTCTTCACATGCTTGCTGGGAAAGTCACTGAAAACTTATTTTGAAAAGCAGTTTATTGGAAGAACCACTTTTGGCTCCTCAAAGATTCTTAGAAGAATCATTTAGTTCATACCATTTTATAACCAAAAGAAGTGTTAAAGGTTCTTCAGGGAACCATTCAACCAAAAATGGTTCTTCTATGGCATCGTGATGGACATTTATTTTTAAGAATGTATAGGGCTGTGACGGTGGCAGTATTTTACCCCCACGAGGGTAATGCACAAGTTCACCAAGGTTGTGCGGTAGTTATACTGTAGAATGCGAATGTGTGTCTGTAGGCACTTGCCCATTGATGCATATATGCTTATATATAATGCATACATATATTTTGAAATATAAAAATGTAAACGAGGATCAGATATACTTTTCTTAACAAACGTCCGTGTTCAAAGGCGCCGATTTCTTTTTCCGCCAGTGGGTGCTCACCACAACGTCATGCAATACGTAGGATACATAGCATCGACAGACGCTTTGAAAAAAGGGGGATAGTGGGGCAGTAGCGTTTTCCCCATAGTTTTAGATGCAAAATGTGAAACAAATTTGAAGCAATTGAGCATATGTGCTTGGCCATTTTGTGGGTCCTCGAGCCGATGCACGGAGCACCCACGGGATCGGCCCCTACCTGTATGTGTTTGTTTATTGTAGCACTTCCATCCGTGAAACCACACTTGGTTCAAGTGAGGAGCCTTATCGGGGTTATAAAGTTTGGTGTACTGGTTTGCGCATATTGATACTTTTCGCAACCTTGAGTGACCAGGAGAGAATATCTCCGCCCCCAAGCCAGAGGGTCATCACTGATGTCATTTGCCCCCCTTTGAAAATAGCGCCCCAACTCTGAGTCTTTTGGCCATTTGCATTCACACAAACTTAAAGACATCTTGCTAGGCAATATTGTAATTTAAAAATTTTCATAGTTTGTAACGTGCACACCACTGCTGGTTGCACTTCACCTTTGTGATGACGCTGCATCACAGCGATGGTCAACCGCCCTAGCCCTAGAAGTGTAGCATTGGGGAGAGTTTGAAGCTCCTATTTTTGTAAAAGCATTCAATTCCAAACACAGCACACAGCTTGATATACATAACCAACTGATTCGTTTGGATATAGGCATGTGCCACAGTAAACCTTAAGTGTTAAATCACCTTTAATTAAATGATATGTTGTCAGTGCATACTGCAATAGTACCAAGAGACCAGTTAAAAAGTTCTAAGCAAATGCTGCCCAACAATGGAAGATCAACTGAAATTATATCTTTAGCATTCCTGGCTTGTTGTTCACTGGTCCCAATTTAGAACTGGACCACTAACAAAAAGCATCGCACCTGGTACAGTGTGCCTGCGTGACCACCTCTTTTAAAATAGCTCTTGCTTTTGCTTTCAGAGTCGTAACCCTAAGAAAAGTTAGATACGTTATGCTTCTGCATAAACTAACCAGGCTGATATGCAAAGCAGCTTTTGTTTAGCTGTGTAAATGAAAATTGCTAATCAATTTTACCCCTTATTTCATGGCCCGTGGTTTCTGCCCCACCCCCACCAGCTGGTTAATCATGCACAAGCTGAACACTTCATTACCCAGGACATGTTTGCCCCTTAGCGCTTTCTCGCTAGTAAATTAGTTCTTTCTATTTATACAGGTAAGGCAGGTCAGAGGTCTCCGGGTTGCGAAAGGTAAAGTGTTGAAATTAATATAGCGCCAGACTCTTCTGGCTGAAAGCCTCCCAGAAGTAAAGCCCTCGAACTTAAACAGTTTCATAAGGAGAAATGAATTGGCACTGTAGGAGTGCGGCTCTTTTTGTTCTAGCTTCAGATTGGTCCTGCTGTGTTCTTTCTGCGCCGCGCCACACGTCCTTTGAAGCCATGGGCTCAAATCTTGGAAGCCTGTTTCCTACGCAGTGCCTGTCCTATCTGCCTCCCCACCTTCTCGACGCTCGTCCAGGTTGTTTTTGCGGTTTCATTACGCTTTTTTGGCTGCATTGAAGTACATCACTATATTGCTTTTTTATAAAGTATACTTGTGATAATCGTGGGAGAGCCCCAGAGATTTGAGAGTGCAGTGTTTTATCTCTATGTAATCCCGTAGTGACAGTGTATCATCCGTATGGCGAAAGTCCAGGGGGTTTCGTCTGGGCTTTATAGGGGATGAGGAGAAACTGATCTGTTTCGCAGATGTTACGGACTGAATTCTGCATGTTCAGAGTTTACTGACCTTGATGAGTGATGGACACATTTTGTGGGGAGGCCCACCACTTGTTGTTAAAGTGCACTTGACAGGGACTGATGAAAGATTTCCCGTGTAGATCAGCTTTTCTACATAATGTATGGTTGTGTCTCATCTGCCACCTGCCAAGTTCACTTGTAAGTACCAAGGTAGTCAGCTTTTCTAAAGATGTCCTATTGTCAAAATTGTTGCAAAGCACTAAAACATTCGAGAACAGTGTGTGTGTGACACAATCTTAGCAATGAACCTATATTGCTTAAGCAAAATAGACAACTTTTAAAAACATACCTTTGTAAATCAATACCTGCTACTGTATGTTAATGTGCGACCTTAGTATTGCGTTTTTTGGTAATTTTGTGATCTCTCAAGCAATGTTAAGTGGATCTAGGCCCTTGCTAGGGTCCAGATTTGTGTTTATTATGTGCTGGTTCATGTCAAAGGGAACAAAAATGTGGAATGAACCAAAGCAGATGACGATGCAACCTGCGATCACACTGTTGCAGCAAGATTGTCAAGATTCCCATTTAATCAGTGTTGCTAAAAATGAGCGGATTGCTTTGAGGTTCAGCCCCTAACTTTCTCATCAGAGAAGTGGACCACTCGTGACCCAGTGCAGTTATAAGAAGTCTGGCCCGAGGAGCCCATCAGCTGTCTTAGGAGATGTCCTCATGAGGTCTCTCAATCTGGAGTAAGCCAACAGCCCAGCGTCTCTCTCATCATCTGCCTTCCTAAAAATATAACCCATGCCGCCTTCTTACCCTGATCCTTCGGCATCTGATTTCATCTTTAAGACCTATTTTTAATCGCGGGCGCAGTAAAGACATTCCTCCATTAATTCATTAAATGACCCAGCTGTGCTGTGTCATATTTTCCCTTGGCCTTCTCGCTATGTACTGCTGAGGACGGTGCCCTATTATGTGCCGCTGATTTGTTCCTGGCTGCGAGTTTTGGATCGCATCACAACTTGAGTATTTTCATTGAAACCAGAGCACCCTCATCACGTGTATTTACATATAAATATACACTTGCGGTACACAGAGAGATGGCTTAAAACGGCGCTGGGGTGTGGTGGGAGTCATGCTTTTTTCCAGTCCGATCTGATGTTAATAATGTTTACATCCAATAATAGCTAATACGCTCATCTTATCGCGTTTGGAAGCTGCGACGTGCCTTAGATGCTCTTCAGGCTTTGCAATGGAAAGTCGACGTTTCAATTACGTGTGCCAAATATTTAGATTACTGTAGCTTGTCTGAAGCTAGGCAGGAGGTAATTCAGTTCTCAAAAATGGGCGCTAGTAGCTGCTACCGCTACTGGTAAATAAGTAAATAGAAGGTCAACATGATTTTTAATCCTTTTTTAATGTTGTACACAGTACATGCCTCCTGCCAGAACGGTTAGCATCTAGCTGACCTGAATTATTTTGCTCATAACAGCCCTGGGTCAGATGAGCCGTTCATGCTAACGTAACATCCCAGCATGATTCATACTTAACTAGACTGTGTGCACGGGGTAAATTTGGAGCCAAGGGATAACTGTGACTTCACCATGCACTTAAGTATAGATTGATCAAGTAGAGTGACAGACATACAAGATGTACACAGACATACAAGTTGTATGTGATGACATTAAGACGAAATGATCTGAACGGCTACCCAGCTTCAGTTACAGTGTCAGTGTTTTGAAAAATGACAGTATTTTAAGCTATACACTCTTAAGTAAAGATTCTTAAACATTCTTTATAAAAATTTCTTTATTATAATCTTTATTAAGATTCTTTATTATGCTGTTTAATAAAGAACCATTAACGTGTAAAGTACTCAAGTATTTTTACTTTATTAAAGTACATTTTTCAATACCTGTACTTTATTAGGTTGTTTTGAAGCATAAAATCATTTTATTAAATTTTATTCCACTACATTTCACATTAAATATATTTTAATACTTAATTAGTTACATTAAAAGTATACAGTACACAAGATAGTACTAGCTTTTAATGTATTTAAGTATTAAAGGTAAAAAAGTATTAAAGGTAAAAAAAGGACGCAACCTCAGAAGGTGAGCACTCAGTCTTTGAAGGTCGCAATCTCCGAAGTCCACGAAGAGAACAGAAATGAGACGGTCTAGCCGTCACGTTACACTTGCCACCATGCCTGTCAGCAGGACACATCGGAGATGTTTCTGACTTATTAAAATGATTATGGAATCAAAAATTTTTACATTTTATTTTAGAAAATATGACACGTTAATGTAGATTAAACTAACCAACAGTATATTAAATGAATCAACCTTAGATATATACGCAACATACACAATAATATTAATACAAAACATAACTTATAATACTAAAAAAATTTCTGCTAAATACACACTTTTATTTAATATAGGTTTTAATTGTTTATTTTAAAATATACAGGCTTTGTTTTAGCGGTTACAGGTACGCAGTGAATAGCCTATGCTGTGAAAAATCCATTCGTTCTATCCTTAGCAGCGTGGAGAAATAAGGACGCATTTTGAGGCTTCATTTTATGCACCCTTCGTATTGGGATAGCCTTACTGTGGGTTCACACCAGCCGCGTTTGAGGCATCAAATTCGCTTCTACCGCGTCTAGTTTGCTGCTTGAACATTTTGAGTTTACTCGCTTCACGTGAAAGCCGCGCGTGAAATTCTAGTCATCGAAACATTGACGCGGAAATTCACGTCATGGGAGGGGCTTCTGCAACTTCCCTCCCTTCTTGTAATCCCGTCACTACTAGAGCAAGCTCCTGATTGGTTAACGCAGTGCGTTTCTCTGTCAAAGTAAAAAAACACCTTAAGCGAGCGTAAAAACTTTGTTCCAAATTACATTTTTTTAATTGAAATTTGGCGTTTCCATTAATCATATCTTATTGTGATACTTCAATTTGCGCTAAAATCAGGGTGATGGAAACCTAGCTTATGAAAAGATAATGTTTTTTAAGAGCTAAATCGCAACACTGGACAAACCATGAGGAAAACTGTGGCATGTTTGGTATCACTAGACTCGGCAAGGCTTTAGTAATGTTAGGAAACGACTCCCATGAAAATAAGTCACTTCCTTTAAGAACCTTTAACTGAAGGTTCTTTGAGGAACCAAAACTGGTTCTTCCAGATTAAAGTTCACAGATTTGGTCTGGGCCTGCTTATGATACTGATGATTATATCAAATTAGCTAAAATGCCAAAATCAAACCTACAACAGGGAAAAGATGATGATTAAAGAAGTAGAGCACAATACTGCAGCAGTCTCAGAGCAGCGACTGCCATGGCCCCAGTGCCACAGAAAAGACGGCAAGAGTGCAGCGCGAGCACCGTCGTTTCCCGAGTGACATCAGCCAAGTCTGTGATCTGGCACACTTTTATTCGGTAACAGATTAAAAAGCCTCTTGGTGCACCCCAACTCTAGAGACCTCTCTCTATATGTGTGTAGACAGAAGTGAGTCAGAATTATGCTGGAGCTTGGTGTGCTTCAGGCTGCCCCTAACTGCATCACTTTAACTTCTGTTCACCATCTCTCTCTCTCTCTCACTTTACTATCTCACACACAACACCCCATCACAGTATCTTTACTTCACAGCAAGGGTAAAAGGATTGAAAACATACAGAGGAAAGCTAGGGACCAAACTTTTTAATTGTGTACGCACGTGGCGTTGGAGACGGAAAGCTGCTAATCCGTCGTGCTGGCCGAGTGGAAAGGGCAGACATATTTATAGCAAACTGAATCACTCGTCTCACAAATGCCCAACAAGCTCCGGCCGTGATATTTCAGCTCTGCGGAACAAATACAGCAAAGCTCCATGCAAACTACTTATGGATACACTGGATTGTTTTTTGTGCAAAGTTGCTTCAGAAACAATCTGGAGTCGAAACCAAGCATATGAGTTTATTCATCAGCATCAGTGATAGAGATAAAAAAACATTTACTTTCTGCTTACATTACATTACATTACATTACAGATTTTATAAAGCAGCAATTTTTGTTTTTCTTTGCTGAGAGCAACTTGGAGTCAATGTCTAATTTGTTGAGAACTGTCTAATTATTTTTCATTGAGGTACATTTGAATCTAATAGATATTGAATATTAAAAGACAGCTCAATAGAAGTTTGTAGGAAAAAACCTTTTGATGTTAACTTTGTCCCTCGAATGACCTCTGACCTTTACTGATTGCTCTCCAATGCATGGCAGCTGTGGGAATTTCTATCAATATCCATGACTCTTCTCATGAGCTTTTTTTAGTTTATGGGTAAATAAATTGAATGCATTTTATGTATTGCATTTTCTGAATCCTGCAAATAGAAATCTATGTACAGTCACTTTATTGGTTATCATTCATCACAACATAAACCTTGACAAGGTGATGAGGACCCGAAATGGAGTATTGTCACCCTGAAGGGTTTATTATGTTCTGAATGTACATTTTTCTTGCAACATAAATAGTTAGATAAAATAAAATATTAATTTAAAAGATTGTACAATTTTTATATAACACCAGCAATGTAGTCCAGATATGTGACTTTGCCTGTGAAAACCCACCTTATGTCATTTTTTCAGATTGATCTCATGGAAAGTCATGTTATAGTCACGGAAAATTTGATTCATTTATTCGTGTCCATGGCACGAAATTCAGGTTTTTCGTACCTTGAGCATGAATGTCTCAATCGCTCAAATTTCTATAAATAGTTTTTTGTGTCCATGGCACAGCTTTCTTTTTCGTGTCATTTTATGTATTTTTTTAATCCTGTTTTCTTACCATTGTTGCTTGGAGATGGGGTTAGAATCACTTTCTCTTACATTTTTAGACATTCAAACCCCAACTCCAGGCCAGAATAGTTTTAAAAGCAGAAGAAAAACATGTAAAAACCAATACATAAAACTACATTCAAACCCCAAGCGACAATGATTTCAAATATGAAAAAAAATGTAAAAAAAATAATGTAAAGAACATTCTGTGAAAATATAACCTTGAAATCTTTAATATCGATTTAGTCCATGTCAAAGTTTGAAATCAAAATTTGATGCTTTAAATCTAATAATTAGATTATAAGACTTTATCCTGGATTTCACAGACCGGGTCACAAATATGTTCCAATATCTCAACTTTTTTTAGGAATATCAGACAACTCGCTGAAACATCTGACCAATCCGAATCAAGTATTCAGGATAGCCGAGCAATAATGCATTATAATCACCTGGTCTTTTCCAGCGCGAGGTGTCCAGTGTTTCACAGATCAGTCTGTGCTATTTAAAGGCTTGAAGGTCGCCCTTTTCTGATCCGACACGCACAGCAAATGTGTTGGAAGTACACCTGCGCTATATACAGTATATGCATTTATGTGTGTATCCTGCAGTGGCATTAGTCAGAGGAGGTATTTTGGGAGTGCAAACTGTTGGCTCTCAGTTTGAGCCCTGTCAGCATGACATTTTCATGAATCATGTTGTTTCACTGAGATGTATGACTTTCCCTTTTTCTCTGGCTCTTGGACTTCATTGTGTTTTTCTCTCTAAGGTTAAAGGAAAACACCACTGTTTTTTATATTTTACTATGTTCTTAACTCAATTAATCTTTTTACAATGCGTGCACTTTTAATTTTTGTACAGTGCCTCATGAATGTGTTAGCATTTAACCTAGCCCCATTCATTGCTTAGGATCCAAACAGGGATGAATTTAGAAGCCACCAAACACTTCCATGTTTTCCCTATTTAAAGACTGTTACATGAGTAGTTACACGAGTAAGTATGGTGGCACAAAATAAAACTTTTTCAGCTGGCCCAAAAACTTGTCTAAGACCAGTGAGCATTTTTTGGGGAATTTTAGGAGAAACATCTAAAATAACACTAACACTGTAATTTTGCATTCGCGTAAGGGCAACCTGTAAACAATAAAATACTCATTTGAGTTACTGCATTTATTGTTTACTATTTTATTACTAGTTAAAGGCGCTCTAAGCGAATCTGTGTGACGTCACTTCTTGTTGACGTTTGAAGTGTTTTCAAACAAAACGGAGCGTAGCTAACTCCTCCCCGTTCCTTCGTGCTTTCTGGCCCAACCCCCACTCCCAAATCCTTCTTGTCGTTTATTGGCTGGAACACTTTGTTATGTTTCGTGGTGGTAGGTTTGACCACTTTGTTTTTGATGCAGTTTGCGAAGCCTGGGTTGTCTACAGAAACCGCATTTTTTTTCAGTGTGTTCAGAGGACAAGCAGCTAGCAGATGGTGAGAAGATGTTTACTGTATGAAATAAAAAAATGTTTTATGGCCTTAAACGCGTGAATTCGCTTAGAGCACCTTTAAGTAAAGATGACATCACACATTTCTATAAATTCCTATGATGCAGCCGCCAGCGTGATGTGTCAGTAATTTGCAGTAATGGAGATGTTCATCTTGAAGTTGTGATGACGCAAAGGACCGGAAAGTATCTCACGGCCTTGCTTTACAGGATTTAGTACTCCAGATCTCTCAGGAGAACGTTACTTTTTATACCACATCGCTCTAATGCAGACAATTTGGGTATTTTTGCACACGTTGTAAGTTTTGCAAACGGTGAGTCATTTGGCAGATGTCTCTTGCAATGGAACATGATGATACATAAGGCCAAGATTACCCATGGGCCCCAAAGGAACGCTGTCATTTTCTGTCACTAGTGTTCTGGACAGAGACGCATCAGCTTTCTCGCCTGTTTTCCCTCTGTCTCTTGCACTCTCTCGCCCACTGATATCTCTCTCACATCAGCAATAGCACAGGGAAAGTAGAAGTGCTTACGTCCAGCTTTCTCTGGCTCTCCTCCCTCTGCTATTTTTCTACACAATGGGGTCGGTGACTGTCTCCAGCTAATCTGTGAGTTGCTGTAGGAGGTAAAGCATGCAGGAGGAGCTCTGCGTAGTTACGCACTACATAAAAAGATTTACAAACAAAATCTTTTGGACTGATTTTTGCTAATGATAATCTCAATGGATCAGTGGGGTTTAAAATAAAAAAGTTATTATGCTACTAAAATCAAACATAAAATGCCATGTGGTGACTTCATGTGGAGTACTTCAGAATGATGGCTTATTAAATTGTGTGTCTTTAATAGTGAAAATGCAATATTAGGCTTTCTATAGTATGTGTATGGGAATGAGTGACATTAAGGGATAACTCCAACCCCAAAATAAAAATGTACTGATATTTACTCACCCCTACGCTGTCCAAGATGTTAATGTTGCTTTTTTTAGCCAAGCAAAATCAGATTTATATTAAATAATATCCTGGCTCTTCATAATGGCATTGACCGTGATCAACATTTTACAGCTCCCAAAAAGGGCATTAATTTATTATAAAAGTAATGCGAATGCCAACATAGGGTTAATAAATGTCTTTGGGAGCCTAGTGAAAGGTTTGTGAGGATTTGTTTTCATATTTGAGCTTTTTAGAGATAGTTATGATACGTGTGTGATGTGAACAGACAATAGGACAGATATGACCTATTGCCATATGTTTTGTGATGAAACACAAATTCACCAGACATGTGAGAACCAGTAAGAATTCACGTTTTTAAAGTGCTGCAATATATGATCCCTCTCCCAAATGGACCCTGTCTCAAATGGAACCCTTTGGTACATTTTTAAAAGGTCCTATTATGTGCTTTTTTGATACCAGTGTGTACCTTTAAGGTACCACTATGCACATTTATGGTACACAAGTGTACTTTTTAAAATGGTACGGCCCAAGTGACAACTTTTGTACAGTATCTACTTGTACCTTTTTCTGAGAGTGTACAAGTCCACACTTTCATGACGTAAGGTTGCTTTGACTGTCGAGTAGAAGTGTGGTCTCAGAAAAAGTGTGCATCAAGGGCACATAATGACTGAAAAGGGTACGCCCTTGAGCACAATTTTCACACCTAAAATGACAAACGATGGTCTTGTGGATTTAACAAACATTTTAAGTCCACTACATTGCAAATCTTCACAAAATGTGCCATCTAGGACGCAGCTCTGGATTTCTTTAATGATCAATGTATTTGTTTTCTATAGCATAAAATGTTGACCATCATTCAATTGCATTACAAAGCTAGGAAGAGCCAGGATATTATTCAATTTAACTCCGGTTGTGTTCAGTTGAAGAAATTGAGTCATATATATCTGGGATGACATGAGTACGTAAATTATGTAAATTAAAATTTAGGGCCAGATTTACTAAACGGGGCAAATTAGTTTGAGAGCGCAATTCCAAAAAAACGTCAATAGGAGTGGTAATAACTGCAGGTTATTTACTAAAAAGACACAAAATACACACAGACGCAAAAGCTGATTTCCATAATGACCAAGCAATCTACTATAAGTACTGTAGGGCAAATTAGTTCAGGGTCGCAAATAAGCAGAGCTGATGATCCTCAGGTGCGTGTGATCTACTTACGCCTGATGCGCTTGAGTTCAGCACCACAGACATAGCAGCTGAAAATTCAGGTTGTGAAATCCCAGATAAGAGAGCCATAGAACACTAAAAATAACTGGATGACAAAAAAATTAAGGTTTCCAAGAAATTTTTAAACACCTGGTATTGTGTTACTTCTCCTAGTAACCCGTCTTTTATTTCCCCCAGCAAATAAAAAATAACATGGTTTGGCAAACAATATTTTTTATATAATATGTTCCTCTGGTATTCCAAAAATCCTCTGCCTTGTGCAGTACCATGTGCTCTTTGATCTCTGTGATGCCTTTTCTATGAGGAACAATTGTAGCTATTTCAAGCGCAAAATGATTCGAAATAAATAATGGCACAAATACTAGTAATATAAATTGTGTTGCGTGAATCATTTAAATAATTTAACCATACATTTTGCGTCTGAAAGGGAAACTCCTAGAAATGCATATTTAATAAGGTTAGTCGCAAAAATAACCGGACCACACCTTATCAGCGCTAATTATCCAGTGCGTGTTATTTAAAGACAAAATTATGGTTTGCGCTGGAGCAAGCTGTTAGTAAATCTGACCCTTAATTCCTTATTGGCCAAATGTAAGCACACCATCATGTTTATGACTACATTACATTTCTGTTCTGTTTAACCAATCTATTAATTTTACTACATTTGCTTCTGTATTTGTCAGATGAAATGACTTAGCGCTTAATTAGCTTATTGCCAAAACAGAATTAAATTTGATAAGAGTTTTACAATACTGTAACAATGACATCAAAGTGCAGTGTTTCATTAACCTAACACTGTTTACTGATATAGTTTGATAAGTGCTAGCTAATGCCTTCTTGTAAAAAACCTTCTTGTTAAAAGAAAGATATGAATATTGAAGTGCAGTGGAACGTGTAAACAGAACCCAGGAGACCCTGTCAGTGTAAGATCTCTCATTTCATTTGTCAGCTGTATTCACGATGCCTGACATCTCCACAGAGACAACGAGACACACCTTATGCAGATTAATGGATGTGCTCTTTCCCCTTTTATAAGGATGGATTAACTGCAGCACAACTTAAGCGATCAAATTTGAATTTCGGTGGAGAAAACTAGGCTTTAATGTTCAAATGCTCAGGATCAGTCTCAGTTTCTACTGAGCTTTTGATACAGCAGATATCGTCTTATATTTGTTTGCGTTTGGTTTTGATTTGTTGGTTTTAGCTAGTGAACAAAACATACCCCGCAGGCTCTTTCCTGTAGCAACTTTCCTTGGAGTGCGTGAGGGAAGTTGTTGTACTGAGCTCAGTAACGGGATTTTAAACTGCACTGCACTCGGTAATGAAGATGTCCACAGAGCAGACGTTATTCACAGGGCTGAGGTCCGAGAGCCCAGGAATGTCTGTATCTATGGGATTACCACTGTAAATCTCTCTCCTCTGGGTCAGCAAGCTTCCCTTGGCCCTCTCTCTCTCCTTCTTTCTGTTCTGTAGACATACCTATCTTTCCCCCTGACTGAACACTAAGGTGGAAATGTCATCAGTAGTGTCATCAGACCTGAGAACGCATTTCCAAGCAGTCTTTGGGTATGTTCACACGATGGCCATGTACTTAAAATGGAAAAAAAAATATTTTGCGATGTTTGTGTACAGACGACAACATTGTCAAAACGATTCTGTTCACATGGATCCACGAAAACAGCTTCGGAGACGATAACGATAGATTTTTCAAAAACGTGCACTTTTTGGTCTGAGAGAATCGTCACAACCAGCGTCATCGCTATAATGTAAAAGATTAGCTTTACCTTCGTGCTAGCTTGCGCTGTATTGGGCAAACATGTTGTCATCTGTGCACTGCTATAAGTTCCCAAACTCCCTTTTAGTGATGAAAACATCCACAAGTTGAGAATCAGGAACACCATACCAGTGTTTCCCAGACTTGCAGTTTGTGGCGGCACATACACAATGCGGACGTCCGCACATGCAACTTAAATGATGCTCAGCGGAGCGCGTCGACTGACGCACGGGTGTTTGTACAGAAACTGTCATGTGAGACAGAGGTAGTGATAAACGGGATGTGCAAACATCTATTTGTTACATTATGTATATGCATATGATGTCACCATTTTCATTAATTTGCAGGGTTTTTTTGCTTTTGGATTCGGAGACAATAACGATAGTTTTTTTAAAAACGTGCACTTTATAATGCCACTGCCATGTAAACAAATGTCCAAATTTTTTTGTTTAATTAATTTAAAAAAAATTGTGCCGCATAAAACACCCACATGCATTCTTTCTTGGTGCTTAAAGGGACACTCCACTTTTTTTTAAAATAGCCTAATTTCACAGCTCACCTAGAGTTAAACACTTGCTTTTTACCCTTTTGGAATCCGTTCAGCCGATCTCTGGGTCTGGCGGTACCACTTAGCATAGCTTAGCACAATCCATTGAATCTGATTAGACCATTAGCATCGTGCTCAAAAATAACCAAAGAGTTTCGATATTTTTTCTATTTAAATCTTGACTCTTCTGTAGTTACTAGGGATGCCACAATTCTCAATACATTATTGAACCGTTCGGTTCGACCCCCACGGTCCAATACGCGCAGGTGAATTGCGTTTTTTCGGTTTATCCATCCAAATCTGTCAGTTTTATATTCCCTGCACTTTTGTTAATGTGCGCATGCGCGTGATCTGCACGCTTATAAACGCCACAGCGCGTTGATATCCAGTCACTGTGCGCTAGCTGCGTTAAACTCTGCTTGAACTCTGCTTGCAATGCTGGTGTCAGATTTCATTCGCGTGCACACACACCCAACAGAAGTACAACAACAAAAAGAAGCAGCACGACTGTCTTTTAAATCTGAGGTGTGGATTAATTATTTGCGCGTGTAGATTACATACAACATCAATGTAAAGATGCAAATTCGCGTCGGGCAATGCGAATGACGCAAATTGGGCTTGTTATTGATGCAAACGCGCGTTATTTGCCTCAAACACGTCTTCTGCGCAAGTTGAAAAAGTTTAACTCAAGAAGAGAATGCGCCTGATGCTAAAATAAATCCCACCAGTAATGTTGATTGAGGAACGCATTTTTGGTTTCTACACAGACAGCATGATGTTGGATTTAACAGTAGTGCAGTAAGGTATAGCCTTCATTTACAATGTAAAGTTTAATTTACTAAGTACAGGTATATAAAATGGCCAATTTATGTAATGTAATGAATTCACATGTTCCCCAGTTTGAATAGGATATTATTTTTATATGTCTTTATTTAATTATATCTTATATTATTGTATCAGTACACTAGAAATATGTAAGATGATTTTTGCATTTACATAAAATAAAGAGAACTGCAATTAAAACCAGTATTTTTTTCTTCTTAACATCTCAATGTTCCTGTTACCTAAGCATAGAATAATTAAAAACACTTTAATAGGCCAAGGCATCAGAACCGAGACCGAACCGTAAACCGTGAACAAGAACCGAAATATGTATTGAACCGTGAACTAAGTGTATTGTTGCATCACTAGTAGTTACATCGTTTACTAAGACAGACGGAAAATTAAAAAGTTGCGATTTTCTAGCCCGATATCATCTACAGAAGAGTCAAGTTTTAAATAGGTTATGTTCAAATTTGTTCCAAATTGCATTGTACAGTATGCCAAAGGTGCCCAGATGGATGTCTGAGTATGCGTTGGTGCATGCCTTTTCGGATAATATTTCCCACAACCCCACGCGTTACTCAAAAGTTTGTAATGGTACTTAATCTGTTTTATGCTTGTAGGCAAAGCTAGTTAGAGGTATTTAGATGCTAGACGTAACTTTAGCATTCTGTTTCAAAAATACTATTTTATAGAAGTGACTGCATGTCGACGTGTATTTCAATGAAAATGCACTTTTTGCGTTTAAAATTACATTGTACATCTTTGATTATTTATATTGTAAAGTGGAGCTTTTCATGTCTTTATAAGTTCAGTCTTGAGGTCTGGGTTGCACTTTTGAGGTCACGTTCAGGTCTGGGCTCTCTGCATTAATCACCTCTTATCATCTTAGTTCCTGACTCGGGTCTCCAGAAGCATTCCCAAGGTTGCACACCCTCACGACCCGCTCCTTGACCTGCTGGCCCTTTGGTAAATGCTGGGCTCCTCTTCTTCTGCAAATAAATACAGTAAGGAACACTTTCCTGTCTTCCACAGCCCCAGAGACCAGACCCTTTAAGTTTTTCCTCGAAAACACTTCCCTGTTTTGTACAGCAATGAAATCTTAGCTACAGTTTTAATGTTGGTTTTGATTTTTTGCCTCATCAGCATCTTGAATATTTAGTGTTACTGTTTCCATTTGGTATCCTAATGGTTCGTCTGTTTACTTCGTGTGTTCGTAAATGTGGGACTAAATGTAGATTTTGTAGAGACGCTCTCTCTGGGAGAAGTGCCGCAATGGCCGCCTTTCTTGTTTTTCCCTCTTCTTGGATCATTAGCATGTTGGTTTAACACTCTTTACAAAAAGCAAAGCGGTCTCTCGGGAACGTGCACTCACACGCAACCCACCTCCACCAAAAGGAAAACGCAGCCGGCTTGCTTTCGTTTAGGTTAGCCAAATAACAAAAGTCAAGCATGTCACCTGCGTGAGTTGCAGTCATGAATATTCAATGTGAATTCTCTAGTACAGCCAGAGAGAGAGTGAGAGAGAGAGAGAGAGAGAGAGAGAGAGAGAGAGAGAGAGAGAGAGAGAGAGAGAGAGAGAGAGAGAGAGAGAATAAACAGCACACTTTATGGTTTTGGGGTAGCTGCCATGTTTGAAGTTTCAAGAAAGTAGTTGGCTTTCATTCAACGGTAACTGTAAAGGAAATGTAAGTGCCAAAAAGGAAAAGCAAAACCCAGTTTAGCATAAACTTGATGCTTTCTATTTGAGTTATTTTTTCGTGATTACAATGCTGCCCGACATTTCCGATTTAACTAATTTGGAATAATTTTAATCATGTATACAGATTTTCTGGTTGGGTAGGAGATAATTGTATGTTTTCTGCAGAGTTTCCATCTTCATTACTGTGATTACGTCTTGTGTACTAGAGAGAAATCTATAAGTTCATGTACTGTAGACTGTCTAAATCTTTGAACGTTCGTGCCCTATGTTGATTGAAAGGGATAGTTCACCAAAAAGGAAAATTCTGTCATCATTTATCCTCGTGTTGTTCTAGTTTCTTTATTCTGTTCAACACCAAAGAAGATATTTTGATAAAAAATGTTAAGCACACAGTTGGCAGTACCCATTGACTTCCATAGTATTTGTTCTTCCTACTATGGAAGTCAATGGATGTGTGCTTACCATCATTTATTAAAACATCTTTATATTTGCCGAACTATCCCTTTAAATGATAATGTTATGTCGCTTTTCCATTGCATAGTACCCCACGGTTTGGTTTGGGTTTGGTCAGCTTACTTTTGGGGCTTTTCCACTGGGTGCAGTACGTAGTACCCGATACTTTTTTTTAGTACCACCTCGGGTTAGGGCTGGGCCGGTTTTTATTTTTTCTTACCACGGTCGGTAATCAACAAATTCCCGCGGTTTTGCGGTTTATTAGCAAGACAATTAGTTAAATAACATGCATGATTTATTTATCTTTAATACAAAACATGTGCAAATTACTTAAGGAACATGTAAAGTGAATATTATTTCCTCCCACATTTCTGCAATTTCAACGTTCAACAACTTGAACAATTAATATTATCAGTTAAAAAAAAATGTTAACGCATTGTGCGTGTCTACACGTGCCTACAGACATTTCGCCACTTTTCTATCCTCAATTTATGAATGGCCTGTAAATGACGCAAATTATTGCTGCCCTGACGGTCTGGTAAAGTAACCATATGTGTCCGTGCTTGAGTATAGTTTGAAGCTGCACGGAGACGCTTGTGTGTGCGCAAGATGACGCGGTCCGTCTCTGTCTCGCGCGCGCCCGGGCAGTCCGCGTCTGTCCTACCATAAACATCTGTCTTTTTTCCACAAACGGAGAAAGAAGACGCAAAAGCAAAACTTTTTGAAATGTGTCCTGCTTTAGAAATGGCCACTGTGGTAGGCTAGATGAAAAAGAGACAATCTAACCTCTTTGGATATTAATCCTCGGACTGATCGCGTGCTCTTTATGTTGCGTGACAATTTAATAATGTATGAAACCTGATTCTGTTGTTGATCTGTTGCGGCTGTTTGCACGTTCAAATTAAATAAAATGTTTGTATTGCTTTTACTGAGTCATAGACAACGTCACCTGTATTTCTACTCAATGACAATTTAATATTAAAATCATATCAGTTAACGGGTAATGTTTAGTTAACAAGCTGCGGTTGTTAACAAGCTGCGTGTATAACATCCCCACATATACACACAAGTGCAAGCCAATGTTTCAAGTGGGTTTTTTTTATGTTATGACGGTGAGGAGCTCAGACCCGCGGCATGGGTCACGTGACGGCGGTATGGCGCTAATTCGGTTACCGCCCCAGGCCTATCTCGGGTTGGGTTCCAAGCGACACGAGCTGATACCAAAACATGACACGAAAACACTGTAGATCACTGATTGGTCTTAGAGAATCGTCACTACCAGTGTCATCGCTATAATGTAAAAGATTAGCTTTACCTTCGTGCTAGCTTGCGCTGTCTCGAGCAAACATGTTGTCATCTGTGCTCTGCTATAAGTTCCCAAACTCCCTTTTAGCGATGAAAACATCCACAAGTTGAGAATCAGGAACACCATACCAGTGTTTCCCAGACTTGCAGTTTGCGGCGGCACATACACAATGCGCACGTCCGCATATATGCTTACATGCAACTTAAATGATGCTCAGCGGAGCGCGTCGACCGACGCCACCGGTGTTTGTACAGAAACTGTCATGTGAGACAGAGGTAGTGATAAATGTGCAAACATCTATTTGTGTCAGACTGAGAAATAAATGAATGTATGGGAATGTACAACGACGGTCTCACTTGTATGATGTCACAGCAGTAGGCAGCGCAAATATAATGACACGCCTATAATCCCTCCCAAACCAAAGGGATGGGAGCTGACCCAACCTGACACAAAACCCAACCGTGGGGTACTATGAAAAAGTGCCATTAGTTTAGCTGTATTCTTAGTGACAAAGTTCTTGTTTTCCACCCTTCCTTTCATTTACCATTGTAAATGAATTGTTTACCCCAAATTTAAATCATTTACGTACCTCTGTGTTGTGTTAAACGTTATAACATTATTTCTTCCAAATAATGGCTACTACTGAAGTAATGCTGTACATCAAAATATCCCTAAACAATTCTTTGGTTCACCAGGGACACTGTGTGTATTTGAGTGTATATGTGGTGGTCACGTGAAGGCCCGTGGCAGCGTATCTGACTGTGTCCCTGATTCAGTACTGCACTGGGGGGACAGATGGGGACGCTGAGAGCCGCCTGCAGCAGCGGAGCAGCACAGATAGGGAAGCACCCCATTCGCACCTCACCAAGACACTCAGATCAGCATGAGGATGCAATACACACTTCACCGTTTGTCTGCCTCTCTGTCAACCGTTCTCCATTCTTCCAGGCTTAATATGGAGAGCAACGTTGCTCCGAAATGTTCAATCTGCTTAAATTTTATTGCACACAGGAAACGTACATGCTGGTATAGTGAATAGTAGTAAAGTGAAATTCATGGACATGAAGATTTAGTAAGGAGAGTAGGGCTGGGAGTATGACCAATTCACAATTATTTATGGTGGAAATGTAATGTCAAGCAGACTCTAATTTCTGATTGGCTGAGCCAAAGCTATTGTAAAGTAGTCATTCTAGCGACATCAGTTGAATTCTATATTAATAAAGCAAGTCACAATTTTGTCAAATTTCTACTCCTGCACAGTGTAAACTCCTCCTACAGTAAGACCGTATTCGGAGCCCTTCTGTATCATTGTGCCGTTTCATGGCACAACAGTCAAGCTTCTTTGCCCTCGTTCATCTCTACAGGGCACAAAAAACATGTTTTTTTCTAAAACGCAGTGATTTCTTAAACATAAGCAACATGAAAATATGAATACTAATTACAAAATTAGGAAAGACAATGTAATTTGGTGGGTGCTCAGTTGAGAGAGCATTAAGCCTGGGGAAATTGCTACTCGAAGTGCTTGCAGTAGTGCGATACGTAATTCTTTGAATATTTGCATACACGGAGTTAATGAACAAAGTTTTCTTCCTCTGTGAAGGCGCATTACTTTCAGCCCTGCTGCACACTTGTAAATTAGCCACGGAGAGCGCAGGCCTCACCTGTTGAGAGGCCGTCTGGTGTGTGAAATGAGCTTTCTTTTGGGACTGGGTGTTGCCTCGTACCACTGATCTGAAACCAGGTTTGGCTGTTTCTCTTGTACTAGCTGAACTCAAAATGAGGTAATGGCCCGTCCTGTGATCAGTATTGTCTTGCTGTCTGCCTGGTGGGTGTTTGACTCAGAGATGGGCTCTCATTGACAGAATCTTGTTTTGCATTCACTCAATAACACATGGCATTTTGATGGGCTATAATGCTTGAGGAATGCTATATGTTGGACCTTCTGATTGGTCCGGTGCAAAATCGTAAGCAAAAGGGTTCAAAATGTCTTTAGCATCCTTGTTGCTGCACAAATGTTCTTATCAATCAAATGTATTGCTTAGATGTCACAATATTTTCCTTTTAGAGTTGGTTAAGTGTTAGTTAATGGCTGGCATTAGCGAAGTTGTGTTAAATTACATCAAGGATATACATTGAAGAATTAATATCTGGATTTCCAAAGTTTTTCAGGTTAGTGCCATGAAACATTGATATGGCAACAGATATAGAGAGTTTTATTCAAGACAGTTAAAGCACACAAACTAGATATCAACAAAGATATTGGATATAACAAGACTGAGCACTGCTGTAGGGGACAATGCAATGCTCAATATGGCTGCTTTGGTAACGGAAGTCCCACCTTCTAGTTAACCCTATTATAAATTTCAATTAAAATGTTCTCACTTTAAGTGAAACATTTAAAGCATCCATAACACACGCTGTTTCTGCGTATCTGATGTTAATCTGGAGTACCTGGAGTACGGTGACGCGATAAGCGCCTGATCCGAAATTTACTTTCGGTTTCAGTTTTTAAATGGTCTGACTAGTTGCTAAACTGAACTCTTGAACAAATACCTCATCGAAAAACTAATGTTTTGGTTTCCTAGGTAATCTACATGTCGGTTATTTTGCTTGTTATATAAATAAACTATGTTTAAAAGTACTTTGTTGTTATTTATTCTTAGCAGAGTATACCGGGAAGTTACGTGAGGACCACGAAAGCCGCTTGTTTATGTTGTTACTGCTGAAACCGTCTATAGAGTAGTATTACATCCTTCATACAGTATCTCGGAAGAGTCTTTAGTTTTATCAGATTTATAAAAGACAGATCAGCCTTAAGGATTCTTTCCGATAACGTACAAAAAAATTCGGAAGGAGTTACGAACGGCGGGTGGAGCGAGTCACAAGTCAACACTTTATATAACACTGACTGGACAACTTATGATTCAATACATGTTCGTGTCATTTATATAATATGAACTTACGGGCCTATTACCAACATAAGACAGAAGTCTTACTTACCGCATGCAACTCATGACGCGGTTAGGACTTTTCAGTGAAATCCAGCATTAAACAAACATACACTCAAAATCCGATGCTACCCCGGATAAACAAACTATATCCATTGTTTCCATAAATCTGGCTTTCTTCTCCTTACATCCAAAAACACACTTCTTCTTTCGGGCCATTGTTTAGTTTGATATAAAACAAAGCTGTCACGTGAAGTGATGCCTGTAACTTGGCCTGTGACTCGGCTCTCCCGCTGATTGACGTGTGGGCAGGGTTTTCCGGGGGAAGTGCCCATAAAAAAGTGATACGTATAGCGTTCCCCTGAAATGTCAGCAGTTCATGTAATCAAAAAATAAATACTTTTAGAAACTTGTATGAACCCTGGCGAAGTGCATTCGCAACAGAAATACTCTGGAACACGTCCAACTGCTTTTTTGACACTTTGCCTATGTTTAGCATGAGGAAACGTCTCAGTTACGGATGTAACCCTCGTTCCCTGAAGGAGGGAACGGAGACGTCACGTCGTGACCGACGAATTGGGAACTCGCTTAGAGAGACCAATCTGCTTCGTATACTACTAAAACGCCAATGAACTTGGCATTGAGATATTTGCATAATGCTGGCGCCGCCCCGCCAGGTGCCTTTATAAGCAGCAGGTGCAAATAGGGAAAATAGCTTCTTTTCGCTGAGAAAGCCGGAAAGTGTGACCGGCCTTAACAGCAGGTGGCAGCACCTGTGGCGACGGGACGTGACGTCTCCGTTCCCTCCTTCAGGGAACGAGGGTTACATCCGTAACCGAGACGTTCCCTTTCAGTCGGTCACTACGACGTCACGTCGTGACCGACGAATTGGGAATCCCTATCAAAACGCCACTAGGGGCTGACCTCTTCCAGTGTCTGCGTA